>NC_057800.1:46140587-46141084 GCF_018294505.1 Triticum aestivum
CCGCGGCCCCATCGCCCCCGCCTCCCTGCCGGCTCAGCGCCGCCGCTCACCGCCCAGGCGCCACCATCACCGCCGCTCGATCCGGTGAGTTATTTTTTTTTCTATTTTTTCTTTTTTTGCTATAAGATTTAGTGTTAGATTCAGTTTAGTTTTAGTGTTAGATTTAGTGTTAGATTCGTTTTAGTTTTAGTGCTAGAATATGTAGAAGGGGAAGAAGAAGAAGAAGAAGAAGAAGAAGAGGGGAGAAGGGAGGAAGAGGAGGAGGGGGAAGAAGAAAGAAAAGAAGAGGAAGAGGAAACCCTAAACCCTAGTTTTAGTTATAGTTTTACTTTAGTTTTAGTTTCAGTTTAGTTTTAGTTTTTATTTTTAGTTTAGTTTATTTTAGATCAGTTTTAGTTTTAAGAAGAGGGGAGGATGGAGGAAGAGGAGGAGGGAGAAGAAGAAAGAAAAGAAGAAGAAGAAGAAAGAAGAAGAAGAAAGAAGAAGAAGAAGAAAGA
>NC_057800.1:46141910-46179017 GCF_018294505.1 Triticum aestivum
CCCCGACCCCGACACGACACCCAGACCCCGACACGCCACCCCGACACCATATATATTTTTTGATTTTGTTAAGAAAAATATCATATATTATTATTCATGTCGGTGTTTTTTCATGTTGTATTAATTTCGTTTACTCTTTGTCATGGCAGGTGTTGAAAGATGGTGGGCGCTGGTCTGGAGTGCTCCGAGGCCCCTTCTTCGTCGGTGCGTGGTGGGAGGTCTTCCATTCCACCCGCACAAATCCGACGAGCGTTGCTGGACAGTATGGCGACACCGTCGGGCCCTTCTTCGTCAACCATGGTGCCCAGGAGGGGACGAGGAAAGGGAGGTAAGAATAGAGGAGCTGGAGCACATGGTCGCGGGAGAGGAGGTAGGGTGACTACTAGGGTGCCTTCCTCGCCGCCACCCCCAGCTGTTTCACCCGAGCACGTGACTGCTAGGGTGCCTTCCTCGCCGCCACCCCCAGCTGTTTCACCCGAGCACGTGACTGCTAGGGTGGACTCGTCCGAGGAGGAGGCTACACGGACTCCGGTCCACGAGCCTTGGGTCCACGGGCCTTCTACCCATGATAGTTGGGCCCACGAGACCCCGGACGAGCACACGTCTGGATGGGGTACCTGGCCGGATCAGCCTGAGGGGCCGAGTGGCCATGCTGATGATGGCGGGGAGCCGACTGATATTGAGGAGGAGGGGGGCATCGTCTACCAGTGTGGTTGTACACGGCTCCCGTCCATGCCAGCGACCCGCGAGCAGAGGTGGTTGATTTTCCCTGATGGGGAGAGGTAAGTGCATATAATATTTTTGTACCTTCTGCATTCACGTTTCTTCAAATATCTAATGTGTTGGCCTTGTCATGCTGCAGGGGTTGGGACCACCATGAGAAGGTCCGTCGGCCCAACTCCATCCTTGGAGTGCCTTGCCGGCAAAACTTCCCGGGGTTTGTCACATTGCCTGGTGAGGGTCGGCTTCCAGAGCTTGGATTGAGCTGGGAGCACTACTTGGCTGCCCCGGCCCCGCCGGGTGAGATTATCGACGGTGTCTTGTGCAACACGAGGGCAGACGTGGTGATCAGAAAGTTCTGGGTAATTTCTCCTTTACACAATTAAAAATCTTCAACTAGCTAGTTATTAATTGTACTAATCAATATTGTCTCTTTTGATTGTAGACATTCTACAGGTGTGAGGAGGGATACGAGGAGGAGGCGGCAAATGTTATCGAGAACGTCTGCAAGCGCCTACTACAGAACTTACGGCACGAGGCTCGGGTACAGGCTGTTCGAGACTACTACACCTTGCTTGGTATCAAGAAGCACAAGCTGGTGTGCCGCAATAAGTTCCTGAGTAAGGAGCAATACATGAAGGTAATTCTTAAGGCCTTGTACTTACTTCCTTCATTTATTAATTCATAGCCGTAGCGCTCAAGTTTCTATTTGCTAACATAGGAGCCTCCGAGATGGTGTGCGGATCGGATGGATTGTTGGGAGGTGTTGGTCAATGAGTGGTGCTCAAAAGAATGGCTAGCCGTCCACAACGCGTCCAAGGACAAACGTGCCCAAATGGAAGGTGTGCCACACCATCAAGGCAGCTCCAACTTATATTAGTTCGGGCGAAACTGGGTATGTGGTTTGCTTCATGATTCATGCAATTCATTCATCATGCTAGCTTGAGCCCTTTAATTACTAATTTACGTTGTTTCTCTCTTTCAGGCACGCTACAATAAGGCGGATAAGGTGCCAGAGGTGTACGACCTCTATGCCATGGCCCATACTGCCTCTTACAAGAAAGTCAAGGCATTCTCTCCGTCTGACCATGATGATGCAAACAACTTCACCAATATCTCCTCCCACGACAAGCTCATGAAATATAGAGATGAAGGGGAGGCGAGGAAAGGGAAGGACTTTAACCCGAGCCAGGGTCCCATTGATCCAGAGCTGGTGATGATAGCTGGTGGCGGGAGGTCCCATGGCTCGATAGCCATTGGAGATGGACTTATCCGTTGTCCTAGCACTCTCCGGGAGATCAAGGCGCGCCAATCGAGATCCGCTCCTGAGATAAGGCCTCGTGAACGGCCAGTCCAAGTCGCCTTCAAGGTTAGTTATACGTACTCAGCTATCTTTCTACATTACATTGTGTGCGCTTTCATCAATGATTACAAATGCTAACGAGGAGTGGTGTTGCAGGCTGCTATACAGAGTGAGAGAGATAGAACGAAGAAACTTCTGTCAGAAGCGGCGGAGAGGCACCGGGAGTTGGAGGAGAGGACGACAAAGATGTTGGAGGAGGAGAGGGCACGGAATGACATGCAGGCAAGGGCAATGTACGAGCTCCTTGTGGTAAGTTTCTTCTGCTGACTAGCCAAAACATTCATGTAGTGTTTGTCTCATTACTAACTAGTAT
Source organism: Triticum aestivum (assembly GCF_018294505.1). NCBI lineage: Eukaryota > Viridiplantae > Streptophyta > Magnoliopsida > Poales > Poaceae > Triticum > Triticum aestivum. Next base: position 46,144,307 of record NC_057800.1, read on the forward strand.
GACTGAGTCGTCAAAACCAAATGTGCAGTCTGTGTGCAAGAAGTCCGGTCAGACCGCTCCGCCGATGCCAGTGATTGCTCCTGGGATGATGATGAGTTTAATTTGAATGGACACTACTTGCTAGTCTAAAAATTTGAGTGACATCATGCTAACGAGACATTGGAAATGATCTTTGGTGCAGCGTAACTCCAGACAAGCATCGCACGATCCTTCTCCAGGTATCGGCACGAGCCAGCCCGCTCCCACACCTCCATGATCACGGTAAGTTTCTCTAGTGCTTTTCTTAACAAATGCATAAAGACCTAGACTTAGCTTTATTTCCTCCAAAATGACTTAATAAGCTTACTGACCTCCAAAACCATCCATTTTACCTAAGTTAGCTCTAAAATGATCTATTCTTAGCTTTGTTTCCTCCAAAATGACCAAAGTTAGCTCTAATATGCTTAGTTAACTAGGTTTGCTCAATAATGACTGATACGTCTCCAACGTATCTATAATTTTTGATTGCCCCATGCTATATTATCAACTGTTTTGGACTATATTGGGCTTTATTTTCCACTTTTATATTATTTTTGGGACTAACCTATTAACCGGAGGCCTAGCCCAGAATTGCTGTTTTTTGCCTATTTTAGTGTTTCAGATAAACGGAATATCAAACGGAGTCCAAACGGAATAAAATCTTCGGGAACGTGATTTTCTCACCGAACATGATCCAGGAGACTTCGACCCTGCTCCAAGTAACAAAAGAGGCGGTCACGAGGGTGGGGGCGCCCCCCTAGGCCGCGCCCCCTGCCTCGTGGGCCCCTCGTTGCTCCTCCGGCGTACTTCTTCCTCCTATATATACACACGTACCCCCAAACAATCAGAAGAGGAGCCAAAAACCTAATTCCACCGCCACAACTTTCTGTATCCACGAGATCCCATCTTGGGGCCTGTTCCGGAGCTTCGCCGGAAGAGGGCCGTCATCACAGAGGGCTTCTACATCATCCTAGCCCCTCCAATGAAGTGTGAGTAGTTTACCTCAGACCTTCGGGTCCATAGTTAGTAGCTAGATGGCTTCTTCTCTCTCTTTGAATCTCAATACAAAGTTCTCCCTCTCTGTTGTGGAGATCTATTCGATGTAATCTTCTTTTTGCGGTGTGTTTGTTGAGACCGATGAATTGTGGGTTTATGATCAAGTCTATCTATGAATAATATTTGAATCTTCTGTGAATTCTTTTATGTATGATTGGTTATCTTTGCAAGTCTCTTCGAATTATCCGTTTGGTTTGGCCAACTAGATTGGTAGTTCTTGCCATGGGAGAAGTGCTTAGCTTTGGGTCCGATCTTGCGGTGTCCTTACCCAGTGACAGAAGGGGCAGCAAGGCACATATTGCATCGTTGCCATCGAGGATAACAAGATGGGGTTTATTTCATATTGCATGAATTTATCTCTCTACATCATGTCATCTTGCTTAAGGCATTACTCTATTTTTAACTTAATACTCTAGATGCATGCTGGATAGCGGTCGATGAGTGGAGTAATAGTAGTAGATGCAGAATCGTTTCAATCTACTTGTCACGGACGTGATGCCTATATACATGATCATGCCTAGATATTCTCATAACTATGCTCAATTCTGTCAATTGCTCAACAGTAATTTGTTCACTCACCGTAGAGTACTTATGCTCTTGAGAGAAGCCACTAGTGAAACCTATGGCCCCCGGGTCTATTCTCATCATATCAATCTCCATCACTTTAATCTTGCTTTGCTTTTTTACTTTGCTTTTACTTTTTACTTTGCATCTTTATACCAAAAATACCAAAAATATTATATCTATCAGATCTCACTCTCGTAAGTGACCATGAAGGGATTGACAACCCCTAATCGCGTTGGTTGCGAGTAGCTATCGCTTTGTGCAGGTACGAGAGACTTGAGCGTGGGCTCCTACTGGATTGATACCTTGGTTCTCAAAAACTGAGGGAAATACTTACGCCACTCTGCTGCATCATCCCTTCCTCTTCGGGGAAAACCAATGCAAGCTCAAGACGTAGCAAGAAGGATTTCTGGCGCCGTTGCCGGGACTCTACGCAAAAAGTCAACATACCAAGTACCCATCACAATCCCTATCTCTCGCATTACATTATTTGCCATTTGCCTCTCATTTTCCTCTCCCCCCAATTCACCCTTGCCATTTTATTCGCCCTCTCTCTCTCTATATCCTCCCTCTCTATTTGCCTCTTTTTGCCCGTTTGCTTTTGTTTGCTCGTGTGTTAGATTGCTTGTTTGTCGCGATGGCTCAAGATACTACCAAATTGTGTGACTTCACCAATACCAATAATAATGATTTCCTTAGCACTCCGATTGCTCCTCTTATCGATGCTGAATCTTGTGAAATTAATATTGCATTGTTGAATCTTGTTATGAAAGATCAATTAGCCGGCCTTCCTAGTGAAGATGCCGCTACTCATCTGAATAGCTTCGTTGATTTATATGATATGCAAAAGAAAAAAGATGTCAATAATGATGTCGTTAAATTGAAGCTATTTCCTTTTTTGCTTAGATATCATGCTAAAGCTTGGTTTTAATCTTTGCCTAAGAATAGTATTGATTCATGGAACAAGTGCAAATATGCTTTTATCTCTAAGTATTTTCCTCCCGCTAAGATCATCTCTCTTAGAAACGATATTATGAACTTTAAACAACTTGATCATGAATGTCGGAGTAAATAGCCATGGGTAGCCTAGCCGGCTTCCCCTGGCCCTTCTGAAAAAATTACGAGCCCGTCCGGCTCTCAGGAATCCAAGACATGGGGCCGCCTTCCCCTTGCTGGCTGTCACCCAGGCCGGCTTTCAGAAGGCGGCCCAACTTTAGCCCTCATAAAGAAGCCGGCCGCGAGAAGGCCGACTCCGAGAAGCCGGCTCCCATGGAGCGGCCGAGACCGTACCCTCAAATTTTGCATCCACCTAGCGGGGATGAGACGGGGCGTGGCTACAGTAAAGCCTGCCACCCCCGAATCCCGGAGCATGCCTGGCACAGTGTGCCGTACGGAGTGGCCATGACCCGTCCGGCGCGGCACTGTTGCCATGTTGACCCTGATGTCATCCACGACGGGCCGCCAGTATGGCCCACGGGCGGTGGGCCCCTTTGGGCAGAGAGACGCCCGAAGGCGGCCAGGCCTCCCCCAGTCGGCCCGAGACAGGGCCGGCTCCCCGCAGCCGGCTCGCTTCCCCCCTCGAAGAAGATTCCCCATTAAGTAGACAAGACGCGGTAAGGCTACAGTAATCGCCCGCCGGACGGCGGCACTGTAGCCACGCTTACCTCGACGAAGCCCTCGTCATCAGGTTGAGGCAACAGTAACCAGCCATCGACAAGACCCTTGGCAGTGGGGCCTGCCTGTTGCCAAGGAGTTGGTAGCCGGCGGGACCCACCAGCTGGCGGGCCCCAGCAGTCAGCGCAGAAGCCGGCGAGCGCAGTCACAGACGGCTGGGCCTCGCGCCCTGTCGGATTACCATTGTACCCCCGGGGGGTAGGCCTATATAAACCCCCCCCCCCCGGGGGCACCCATGCAAAGGGTTGGACCCTCAGCTAAGTTTAGACACCACACAAGGAGAAGAAACAAGCTAACCGTGCCCTTCTTCCTCCCCCCACCGAACAGCTCCAGGAGCATTGTGTAACTACTTGTCAGTCTAGTGATCATGCGGAGACCCCGCAGAGCAGCAGTAGGGGTGTTATCTCCACGGAGAGCCTCGAAGTTGGGTAAGATTCGCCGGCGTGCATGTCTTCGCCTCATCCCGTTTCCAGGCACCAGTGACGTCTTACTGGCTCCCACAATGATAAGCCTCCCGTTGGCATATGTCGCACCTACCACCCAACATTTGGCGCCCACCGTGGGGCCAGGTGCACCGTCGTCCGGAGACCTGTTCTGGACGGGAACCCTCTTCCTCCCCAGCGAGCGTAGCCAGCCCGGCACGCTCGATGGCGCTTGCCACGACGCGCTGCAAGGCGTCACCAGCATCTGCGTGGCGAGCAGCCTCGCCGATCACCCCGACGAAACCCTCATCTCCGACGAGCTCGCCTCCGATGCGGGCACCGATCACCTCGCCAACCTCCTCGGCCAGCTCCATGTCTCTAGTGAGCCCGCTGTGGATCTGGAGTCGGTTGGCTCCACCAACCCGATGCCTGTCGACTCCGACACGGCCTCCTTCGACACCTTCCCCACCAACGTCGCGATCTACAACGACCCGCTTCCTCGGACCGACGGCCACGATACTGTCACCACTGAAGTGATGGTCATCGGCCATGGTGGCCCGACCGACGAGAGCGCCCATGACGTCCCGCACGTGGCGGCCCACGACTTGTCCACCCCCCTCCCGACGACGAAGCACTGGAGGCGCGCCGCCTCGCCCTCCTCGCAGAGGGCCAGAGGCTGGCTTCCATGAGACGCCTCACTAAGGCCTACCAGCGTGAAGCTGACCGTGCTGCCTTCAGCACGCCGGCCCCGGGCGGGCCCAGCCGGGCCGGCGTTGTCAAGCAACGCGGCACTGTCATCACCGACATGTTAGGAGTCGACCGCCCAGTCTACGCCACTCCACTCGAGAACCTGCGCACCGCCCAGGCGGTCGTGGACGAGCTAGACAGACTAGGGGCCGAAGAACTCCCCCACATGACCCGACGCATCCAGCAGCTGATCGATGCAGCCGCGCAGCGGCACAAAGCCGACGCCCGCGCGGGAAGCCCTCCCCTGCGCCGAGATCACGGCGCGACGTCCCGGACACCGACTACGAGCAGCGCCCGCGCGCGGCGCGAGAAAGAGCCGGCGGCCAGCCGAAGCCGGACCCGAATCTCCATCGAGCGAGATGCGGACGGCCATCCCCGAGCCATGGAATGGCGGGGCAACCCGCCTCCGCCTCGACCCCGTGGAGAGAGATATCCCACCCCGCCGCCAGTGGCGCACCCGACTCTCAGCGGCCGACTAGGTCGCCGCAAAGGAGTCGGCGAGAACGACGCCCGCCATCGGATCGACCGCCTGGCGCGATCCCTGGCGCTGGAAGAAGAAGACGATGTCGGTCCGCCTTGCTTCGGCCCTCGCATCCGCGACGAGCCCTTCCCCAAAGGGTTCTCGCTTCCAAGAGACACGCCCAAGTACAACGGCTCCGTGAAGCCGGAAGATTGGCTGATTGACTACTCCACAGCAGTTAGCATAGCCAACGGCAACCGGCGCATTGCCGTGAAGTACGTGCCCCTCATGCTGCAAGGCATGGTGCGGACCTGGCTCAACAGCCTCAAACCATGCAGCATTAACAGCTAGCTAGACTTCACAGAAGCCTTCGTCCGTAACTTCACCAGCACCTACAAGCGGGCTCCCAAGCCCAGACAGCTCTCCTTATGCGTACAAGGCCCCGCCGAGTCCACTCGCGACTACCTCACGTGTTGGGCCGAGCTCCGCAACTCTTGCGAAGGGGTGCACGAGGTGCAAGCCACAGAATACTTCACAGCCGGGTGCCGAGAAGGCACCCTCCTCAAGCACAAGCTTCTCTACGACGAGCCGGCTACCCTCGACGAGCTTCTGGACATAGCGGACAAATATGCCACCGCCGACTCCTCAGTGAAGACCGAGCTTCGGGTGGACGCGTCCGGAAAAGTACTCAACCCGGCGCCCAAGACGTCGGCTGGGGATTCCGGCCGACGCACACACCTGAACGACCACAAGCGCAAGGGCCCCACGCCGCCTCCCGCCAGTCGGCAGGTGGCCACAGTTGAAGACGTGCCGCCTGAAGGGCGGCCCGCGCCCAAGAAACCCAAGGGCAGCCGGCCGGCTTGGCAGCCGGCCTTCTCCTACGAGCAAACTCTCGACGCCCCGTGCAAGTTCCACAGCGGCGCGAAGCCGTCCAACCACACAACCCGAAAGTGCCATTGGCTCACCCGAATCTCCAAAGGCGAGGGGCTCGCGCCGCCTCCGCCTGCCGGCCCGCCGCCTCTGGCTCCGCCGCCTCCGGCCGCTCGGCCCGTAGTCGGAGCCGTGTACGACGAATTCCCCGACGAGCAAGCAACCTACATCGTCTTTACAAGCCAGCCCGAAGACCGGTGCAGCAAACGCCGAGAGCACCAGGAAGTCAGCGTGGTTGCTGCTAACCCCGCCGGACACATGCATTGGTCAGAAAAGCCCATCAGCTGGAGTCGGGCCGACCATCCAGAGGTGATGCCGTCCCCCGACTCTTATGCATTGGTCCTAGAAGCCACCCTCGCGATGGACAGACGTGTTGCCCGCTTCTCCCGCGTGCTGATAGACGGCGGGAGTAGCATCAACATCCTGTACCGTGACACCCTGGAGAAGCTAAATGTCAAGACAAAGTAGCTCGTGCCTACTCGGACAGTGTTTCATGGCATCGTACCCGGCCTGTCCTGCGCCCCCATTGGCAAGATCAAGATTGATGTACTTTTTGGGGACAAGGAGCATTTACGCCGGGAAGCGATCTGGTTTGAAGTGGTGGACCTGGAGAGCCCTTACCATGTATTGCTTGGCCGACCTGCCTTGGCCAAATTCATGGCAGTTCCCCACTACGCATACCTCAAGATGAAGATACCAAGCACCAAAGGCGTCATCACCGTAGCCGGCGATTACAAGAAGTCCTCTGAGTGCGCAGCAGCCAGCAGCCGGCTAGCCGAATCCCTTGTGATTGCCGAAGAAAAGAAGATGTTGGACCGAGTTGTGGCCATAGCTGGCAAGCAGTCGGCCGTGTCCCTCGATCCCAAGGAGCATGATGCTCAAGGATCTTTCCAGCCGGCCAAGGAGACGAAGAAGATACCTCTTGACCCCGGGCACCCAGAGAGGTTTGCCGTCATCGGGGCAAGCCTGAACAGCAAATAGGAAGGTGAGCTCGCCGATTTCCTCCGTGAGAATCGGGACATCTTTGCATGGTCCCCCAAGGACATGCCGGGTGTTCCGAGGAAATTCGTCGAGCACAAACTACACGTCCAAGAAGACGCAAAGCCAGTCAACCAACCCCTTCGCCGACTGTCGGAGGAGAAACGCAGGATTGTGGGAGAGGAGATAGCCCGGCTTCTGGCAGCCGGCTTCATTATGGAAGTTTTCTTTCCATAGTGGCTCGCCAACCCGGTCCTCGTGCTAAAGAAGAACAACAAGTGGCGCATGTATATAGACTACACGAGCCTCAACAAGGCCTGCCCTAAAGATCCCTTTGCCCTGCCAAGGATTGACCAAGTGATAGACTCCACGACCGGATGCGAGTTGTTGAGTTTCTTGGATGCTTACTCAGGATATCACCAGATAAAGCTGGATCCAGACGACCGCCTGAAGACCGCCTTCATCACGCCATTCGGAGCCTTCTGCTACCTGACTATGACATTCGGCTTGAGAAATGCTGGTGCCACTTTTCAGCATTGCATGTAGAAGTGCCTCCTCAAGCAACTCGGCTGGAATGCCCACGTCTACGTAGACGACATTGTGGTGAAGATGGAGAAGCGTGGCACCTTGCTGGGAGACCTCAAGGAAACGTTTGAGAACCTACGCCGGTTCCAAATCAAGCTCAACCCCGAGAAATGCATGTTCGGAGTGCCAGCCGGCCAGCTCCTAGGCTTCCTGGTCTCCGAACGTGGCATCGAATGCAACTCGGTGAAGATCAAGGCCATCGAGAGAATGGCGATCCCCACCAAGCTTCGAGACATCCAAAAGTTCACCGGATGCTTGGCCTCCTTGAACCGCTTCATCAGCCGGCTTGGAGAGAAAGCTCTCCCCCTCTACCGCCTCATGAAGAAGAGCGCTCACTTCGAGTGGAACGACCAGGCCGACCAAGCTTTCCACGAGCTGAAGAAGATGCTGGCCACGCCGCCCGTCCTAGCGGCGCCGACTGAGAAAGAGCCCATGCTCCTTTACATCGCCGCAACCAGCCGGGTGGTCAGCACCGTCATCGTAGTCCAACGCCCAGAAGAAGGCCGAGCCCAGCCGGTCCAGAGGCCGGTGTATTATTTGAGCGAGGTGTTGTCCGCTTCAAAACAAAACTACCCACACTACCAGAAGATGTGTTACGGCGTGTACTTCACCGCCAAGAAGCTGAAGCCCTACTTTCAAGAGCATCCCGTCACAGTCGTATGCACCGCCCCGCTGGCCGAGATCATAGGCAGCCGGGACGCATCCGGCCAGGTGGCGAAATGGGCCGTCGAGCTGGCCCCTTACACAATCTTCTACCATCCCCGCACCACCATCAAGTCCCAAGCACTGGCCGACTTCCTCGTCGACTGGGCCGAGACCCAGTACCTGCCGCCGGCTCCCGACTCCACCCATTGGCACATGCACTTTGACGGGTCCAAGATGCGCACCGGCCTGGGAGCCGGCATCGTCCTTACCTCTCCCAAAGGCGACAAGCTCAGATACACGCTGCAAATTCACTTTGCCGCCTCCAACAACGTGGCCGAGTACGAGGCGCTCATACACGGGCTCCGGCTTGCCAAGGAACTCGGCATCCGCCGGATCCTATGTTATGGCGACTCGGACTTGGTGGTCCAGCAATCATCCGGCGACTGGGACGCCAAGGACGCAAATATGGCAAGCTACCGCTTCCTGGTCCAACAACTCAGCGGATACTTTCAAGGATGCGAGTTCCTCCATGTACCACGAGCCGACAACGAGCCAGCCGATGCCCTGGCTCGAATAGGCTCCACTCGGCAAGCAATACCAACCGGCGTCGCTCTACAACGCCTCCTCAAGCCATCTATCAAGCCGTCTCCAGAGTACAATTCCATCTTCGTACCGCCTGACCCCGACGCGGCCGGGTCCGGCTCGAAGAACCAAGCAGGCGACTCCGGGACTGCAGTAGCCGGCCCGGGGACTGCACCAGCACAACAGCCGGCGGCCGACTCCAGCATTTCACCACCCAGCCCGCCCACCCTGGTGGCAGTAGCCACATTGGCAGTGGGAGAAGTCGCGGCTCCGTCATGGGCTCAGTCCATCGTCAACTTCCTAGTAAACCAAGATCTGCCGGCTGATGAAGCAGAGGCAAGACAAGTCCAACGCCGAGCCGGAGCATACACAATCGTCAACAGAGAGCTCGTCAAGCGCAGTGTCACTGGAGTTCTCCAGTGATGCGTCGAGCAAGAGAAGGGCATTGCAATCCTCAGAGACATTCACCAAGGGGAATGCGGCCACCATGCGGCCTCAAGATCACTCATCGCCAAAGCCTTCCGCCATGGTTTCTTTTGGCCGACTGCCTTGGATGACGCCAAGGAATTAGTTAAATATTGCAAGGGGTGCCAACTCTTTAGCTCCAAGCAACACATGACGGCTTCGGCACTCAAGACCATTCCCCTCACCTGGCCCTTCGCCGTTTGGGGACTGGACATGGTGGGCCCATTCAAGATGGCACGCGGCGGCATGACACATTTGCTCGTCGCCGTGGACAAATTCACCAAGTGGATTGAGGCAAAGCCGATCAAGAAGCTGAATGGGCCGACTGTTGTGACATTCATCGTAGACATAACAACTCGGTACGGCGTGCCACACAGCATCATCACCGACAATGGCACGAATTTTGCCAAAGGAGCCTTGGCACGTTTCTGCGCAGCCCAAGGTATCCGGCTGGACTTAGCGTCCGTCGCCCACCCGCAGTCAAAGGCCAGGCCGAGCGAGCCAACGGCCTCATCCTCTCCGGCATCAAGCCCCGACTGGTCGTACCACTGGAGCGTTCAGCCGGCTGTTGGCTCGATGAGCTGTCGGCTGTCCTCTGGAGTCTACGCACTACACCAAACAAGTCAACCGGCTTCAACCCTTTCTTCCTTGTGTATGGTGCCGAGGCGGTCATCCCAACAGACATCGAGTTCGACTCACCTCGAGTAACCATGTACACGGAAGCGGAGGCCAAGGAAGCACGAGAAGACGGCGTCGACCTGCTGGAAGAAAGCCGGCTATTAGCCCTCACTCGGTCGGTCATCTACCAGCAGGGCCTGCGCCGCTACCACAGCCGGAAGGTCAAGCCAAGATCCTTCCAAGAGGGCGATCTTGTGCTCCGGCTGATCCAGCGAACAGCCGGCCAGCATAAGCTCTCGGCCCCTTGGGAGGGCCCCTTCGTCATCAGCAGAGCTCTAGGCAACGACTCCTACTACCTGATCGATGCGCAGAAGCCGAAGGCATGAAAAAGAGACGACTCCGGCAAGGAGTCGGAATGACCATGGAACGCCAACCTCCTTCGAAGATTTTACAGCTGAAATACAGTATGTATCACGCTAACTTTTGTACTAAGTTCGAGACAATAGGCCCCCTGAGGAGGGCTCGGGGACTGCCATCTTTTATCTATGAATGAAAAGTATCATGCTTATGGCCTTGTCATTTCATTTACTTGTTCCGTCCGGCACCGGGTTCAACTAGTCGGCTCGGGGAATGGCCGACTGGAGTTATATTAGAAGTCCTACCCGAAGTCAGACAAGTAGTGTGCTGGCTCCCAAGCCTTCTCTTGCCAAACGTCGCAGTTCGAAGAACCGGCTGTCCGGCTGGCAAGAGTTAAAGGCAGGAACGGGCGCCCACACGAAAAATGGCTAGGGACTAACGGACTAATATAACAAAAGCCGGTTTATTCTCCCTCCGCCGACTGGCTACCAGAGTAGCCGGCCGGCCGGTTTCCGTTCACTTCACTTCAATGCAAGAAAGCTCGAGTACTTGCCTCCCCAAAGAGGGAAGGCGGCAAAGGAAAAAGCCTAAGGATAAAAAGCATACGTGAATGGAAACCAAACATGCACATAATAATATTTACATAAAAGACCTCCGAGAGGCCAGCATTCAACATAGCTTGGATACACCCCCAGTGGGTGGAACTGCGAAAACTTAATGAAGATTGTTCAAAAGACAACAAGCAGGAAAAATAAGGACGGCAGGTCAAGCTGGCGGAGCGACCGACGAGCCAGGCTGGTTGGCAGAGACGGTTGTGCCGGCTGAAGGAGCGGCCGGCTGGCAAACCTCGGCTTGGTCACCGCCTCCCGCAGAGGGTGCGCTTCCACGCGCCTCGTTGCTGGAGGCACGGTCGGCCTGAGGTCGGCAGGTTGTTCCACCAGCCGGCTCGATGTCTTTGCCGTCCTCCTCTTCGTCATCCTCGCCCTCGTCGCTGGAGGCAATCTCCTCTGCCGAGTCCTCGCCCACCGCCGGGTTCAGCCCGAACCACTCCTCCGGTTGGGCAACACCGTCATCATCAATTTCGGGTGCAAAAACGCTAGCGTCGGCGCACTCGGCGATTGTCGAAGCACGCTGGGCGATAGCCGGCCTTACCTCCTCCAGCTCCGCGTCGGCCTCCATCCGCCAAGTGCGCAGCTGGTCCAGGCTCAGCCCTGGGTACCAAGCCCGAACGAACTCCAACGCCCGCCCGGCTCCGAGGCGGGCCGCCGACGCCTTCCAAGCTTCAAAGTGACCGACAGCGACCTCCAGCCAGTCGGCCGTCCGGCTTGGGGTACGGGGGATCGTCTCGCCGGGCCAGAGGGCGGCCAACACCTGCGCCCTGGCACGTTGGAGCCGGCGAAGCATCCGATGAGCCGGCTGCAACCGCGCCTGGACAGCCAAGAGCTGCTCCTCAAGCGTCCGGTTCGCGTCCGGCGCGATGTTGGCCCCCGCCTGACGGCGAAGGCGGAGTAGCTGGGAAAGTAGTCTGCACAAGGAAATAGGCAGCAGCACAAGTCAAGCCAAAAACCAGGCGCCAAGGGGCAGGAGAGGAGCGAGGAAGGCGGCTTACCGTTGATCAAGTCCTCGATGCGGCCGAAGCCTTCATCCAGTGCTCGCCGGGTCTCAGCCCAGCTTGCCGCCTCGGTCTCAAACTCCGCCTTCAGGGCGGCCTCGCTATCCTGCGCTTTCTGCAGGGCCGCCTTGTGGCTCTTCTCTTGGTCAGCCAGCTTCTTGGCCAGGCGGTCACGCTCCTGGACCAAGGCAGCGTACTCGGCATCCTTGGTATGAAGGGCGGCCTGCGCTTCACCGAGCTCCTTCCGCAAGTCGGCGTTGGCCCCTGAAGACAAAGAAAAAGAAAAACCAATAAGGAAAAAGTCGTCAACAAAGATCCGACCCGACTGCTCAGCAGTCGGCCTGAATCTCGGGGACTACACCCAGTGGGTGCGCTGACGCGCCCCCACAGGAGAGACAAAATCAAGCACTTACTTCGGCTGTCGGCCAGGTCGTCGGTGAAGGAAATATGCCCTAGAGGCAATAATAAAGTTATTATTTATTTACTCATATCATGATAAATGTTTATTATTCATGCTAGAATGTATTAACCGGAAACATAATACATGTGTGAATACATAGACAAATAGAGTGTCACTAGTATGCCTCTACTTGACTAGCTTGTTAATCAAAGATGGTTATGTTTCCTAACCATACACAAAGGAGTTGTTATTAATTAACGGGATCACATCATTAGTTGAATGATCTGATTGACATGACCCATTCCATTAGCTTAGCACCCGATCGTTTAGTATGTTGCTATTGCTTTCTTCATAACTTATACATGTTCCTATGACTATGAGATTATGCAACTCCCGTTTGCCGGAGGAACACTTTGGGTGCTACCAAATGTCACAACGTAACTGGGTGATTATAAAGGAGCACTACAGGTGTCTCCAAAGGTACATGTTGGGTTGGCGTATTTCGAGATTAGGATTTGTCACTCCGATTGTCGGAGAGGTATCTCTGGGCCCTCTCGGTAATGCACATCACATAAAGCCTTGCAAGCATTACAACTAATATGTTAGTTGTGAGATGATGTATTACGGAACGAGTAAAAAGACTTGCCGGTAACGAGATTGAACTAGGTATTGGATACCGACGATCGAATCTCGGGCAAGTAACATACCGATGACAAAGGGAACAACGTATACTGTTATGCGGTCTGACCGATAAAGATCTTCGTAGAATATGTAGGAGCCAATATGGGCATCCAGGTCCCGCTATTGGTTATTGACCGGAGACGTGTCTCGGTCATGTCTACATTGTTCTCAAACCGTAGGGTCCGCACGCTTAAGGTTTCGATGACAGTTATATTATGAGTTTATGATTTTTGATGTACCGAAGGAGTTCGGAGTCCCGGATGAGATCGGGGACATGACGAGGAGTCTCGAAATGGTCGAGACGTAAAGATCGATATATTGGACGACTATATTCGGACATCGGAAAGGTTCCGAGTGATTCGGGTATTTTTCGTAGTACCGGGTAGTTACGGGAGAAGCAATGGGCCTTGATGGGCTTTAGTGGGAAGAGGAGAAAGGGCCAAGGGGCTGCTGCGCCCCCCCCCCCTCCCCTTTGGTCCGAATTGGACTAGGGAAAAGGGGGGCCGGCCACCTCTCCTTCTCCTCCACTTCCTTCTCCCTTCCTTCCCTCTTGATGGACTCCTACTAGGACTTGGAGTCCTAGTAGGACTCCCATCCTGGCTGCACCAATAGCCTTGGCCGGCCTCCTCCTCCTCCATCCTTTATATACTGAGACAGGGGGCACCCCATAGACACACAAGTTGATCTTCGTAATCGTCCCTTAGCCGTGTGCGGTGCCCCCCTCCACCATATTCCACCTCGGTCATATCGTAGAGGTGCTTAGGCGAAGCCCTACGACGGTAGAACATCAAGATCGTCACCACACCGTCGTGCTGACGGAACTCCTCCCCGAAGCTTTGCTAGATCGGAGCCCGGGGATCGTCATCGAGCTGAACGTGTGCTAAGAACTCGGAGGTGCCGGAGTAACGGTGCTTGGATCGGTCGGATCGGGAAGAAGACGTACGACTACTTCCTCTACGTTGTGTCAACGCTTCCGTTGTGATCTACAAGGGTATGTAGATCATACTCTCCCCTCTCGTTGCTATGCATCACCATGATCTTGCGTGTGCGTAGGAAATTTTTTGAAATTACTACGTTCCCCAACAGTGGCATCCGAGCCTAGGTTTTCTGGTTTGATGTTATTTGCATGAGTAGAACACAAGTGAGTTGTGGGCGATATAAGTCATACTGCCTACCAGCATGTCATACTTTGGTTCGGCGGTATTGTTGGACGAGACGACCCGGACCAACATTACGCGTACGCTTACGCGAGACCGGTTCCCCCGACGTGCTTTCACATAGGTGGCTTGCGGGCGACTGTCTCTCCAACTTTAGTTGAACCGAGTGTGGCTACGCCCGGTCCTTGCGAAGGTTAAAACGGAGTCAAATTGACAAACTATCATTGTGGTTTTGATGCGTAGGTGAGATTGGTTCTTGCTTAAGCCCGTAGCAGCCACGTAAAACTTGCAACAACAAAGTAGAGGACGTCTAACTTGTTTTTGCAGGGCATGTTGTGATGTGATATGGTCAAGACATGATGCTAAATTTTATTGTATGAGATGATCATGTTTTGTAACCGAGTTATCGGCAACTGGCAGGAGCCATATGGTTGTCGCTTTATTGTATGCAATGCAATCGCGATGTAATGCTTTACTTTATTACTAAGCGGTAGTGATAGTCGTGGAAGCATAAGATTGGCGAGACGACAACGATGCTACGATGGAGATCAAGGTGTCGGCCAGTGATGATGGTGATCACGACGGTGCTTCGAAGATGGAGATCACAAGCACAAGATGATGATGGCCATATCATATCACTTATATTGATTGCATGTGATGTTTATATTTTATGCATCTTATCTTGCTTTGATTGACGGTAGCATTATAAGATGATCTCTCACTAATTATCAAGAAGTGTTCTCCCTGAGTATGCACCATTGCGAAAGTTCTTCGTGCTGAGACACCACGTGATGATCGGGTGTGATAGGCTCTACGTTCAAATACAACGGGTGCAAAACAGTTGCACACGCGGAATAAAGCATATACAGATATGGCCTCGGAACACGGAGACCAAAAGGTCGAGCGTGAATCATATAGTAGATATGATCAACATAGTGATGTTCACCAATGAAACTACTCCATCTCACGTGATGATCGGACATGGTTTAGTTGATTTGGATCACGTGATCACTTAGAGGATTAGAGGGATGTCTATCTAAGTGGGAGTTCTTAAGTAATATGATTAATTGAACTTTAATTTATCATGAACTTAGTCCTGGTAGTATTAGCATATCTATGTTGTAGATCAATAGCTCGCGTTGTTGCTTTCATATGTTTATTTTGATATGTTCCTAGAGAAAATTGTGTTGAAAGATGTTAGTAGCAATAATGCGGATTGGATCCGTGATCTGAGGTTTGTCCTCATTGCTGCACAGAAGAATTATGTCCTTGATGCACCGCTAGGTGACAGACCTATTGCAGGAGCAGATGCAGACGTTATGAACGTTTGGCTAGCTCAATATGATGACTACTTGATAGTTTAAGTGCACCATGCTTAACGGCTTAGAATCGGGACTTCAAAGACGTTTTGAACGTCATGGACCATATGAGATGTTCTAGGAGTTGAAGTTAATATTTCAAACAAATACCCAAGTTGAGAGATATGAAGTCTCCAACAAGTTCTATAGCTAAAAGATGGAGGAGAATCGCTCAACTAGTGAGCATGTGCTCAGATTGTCTGAGTACTACAATCGCTTGAATCAAGTGGGAGTTTATCTTCCAGATAAGATAGTGATTGACAGAATTCTCTAGTCACCATCACCAAGTTAGTAGAACTTCGTGATGAACTATAATATGCAAGGGATAACGGAAACAACTCCCAAGCTCTTCGTGATGCTGAAATCAACGAAGGTAGAAATCAAGAAAAACATCAAGTGTTGATGGTTGACAAGATCACTAGTTTCAAGAAAAGGGCAGAGGGAAGAAGGGGAACTTCAAGAAGAACAGCAAGCAAGTTGCTGCTCAAGTGAAGAAGACCAAGTCTGGTCCTAAGCCTGAGACTAAGTGCTTCTACTGCAAAGGGACTGGTCACTGGAAGCGGAACTACCCCAAGTGATTGGCAGATAAGAAGGATGGCAAAGTGAACATAAGTATATTTGATATACATGTTATTGATGTGTACTTTACTAGTGTTTATAGCAAACCCTCAGTATTTGATACTAGTTCAGTTGCTAAGATTAGTAACTCGAAACGGGAGTTGCAGAATAAACAAAGACTAATTAAGGGTGAAGTGACGATGTGTGTTGGAAGTGGTTCCAAGATTGATATGATCATCATCGCACACTCCCTATAATTTCGGGATTAGTGTTGAACCTAAATAAGTGTTATTTGGTGTTTGCGTTGAGCATGAATATGATTTGATCATGTTTATTGTAATATGGTTATTCATTTAAGTAAGAGAATAAATTGTTGTTCTGTTTACATGAATAAAACCTTATATGGTCACACACCCAATGAAAATAGTTCGTTGGATCTTGATCGTAGTGATACACATAATCATAATATTGAAACCAAAATATGCAAAGTTAATAATGATAGTGCAACTTATTTGTAGCACTGCCGTTTAGGTCATATTGGTATAAAGCGCATGAAGAAACTCCATGCTGATGGGCTTTTGGACTCACTTGATTATGAATCAGTTGATGCTTGCGAACCATGCCTCATAGGCAAGATGACTAAGACTCCGTTCTTCGGAACAATGGAGCGAACAACAGATGTGTTGGAAATCATACATACTGATGTATGTGGTCTGATGAATATTGAAGCTCGCGACAGGTATCATTATTTTCGGATCTTCACAGATGATTTGAGCAGATATGAGTATATCTACTTGACGAAACATAAGTCTGAAACATTTGAAAAGTTCAAAGAATTTCAGAGTGAAGTGAAAAATCATCGTAACAAGAAAATAAAGTTTCTACGATCTGATCGTAGAGAAGAGTATTTGAGTTATGAGTTTGGCCTTCAGTTAAAAACAATGTGAAATAGTTTCACTACTCATGCCACCTGGAACACCACAATGTAATGGTGTGTCCGAACGTCATAACCGTACTTTATTAGATATGGTGCGATCTATGATGTCTCTTACCGATCTACCACTATCGTTTTGGGGTTATGCATTAAAGACAGCTGCATTCATGTTAAAAGGGCACCATCAAAAATCCGTTGAGACGACGCCTTATGAACTGTGGTTTGGCAAGAAACCAAAGTTGTCGTTTCTAAAAGTTTGGGGCTGCGATGCTTATGTGAAAAAGCTTCAACCTGATAAGCTCGAACCCAAATCGGAGAAATATGTGTTCATAGGATATCCAAAGGAAACTATGGGATACACCTTCTATCACAGATCCGAAGGCAAGACTTTTGTTGCTAAATTCGGAAACTTTCTGGAGAAGGAGTTTCTCTCGAAAGAAGTGAGTGGGAGGAAAGTAGAACACTTGATAAGGTAATTGTACCTTCTCCCTTATTGGAAAGTAGTTCATCATAGAAATCTGTTCTTGTGACTACTACACCAATTAGTGAGGAAGCTAATGATGATGATCATGTAACTTCATATCAAGTTACTACTGAATCTCGTAGGTAAACCAGAGTGAGATCTGCAACAGAGTGGTACTGTAATCCTGTTCTGGAAGTCATGTTACTAGACCATGACGAACTTGCGAGCTATGAGGAAGCGATAATGAGCCCAAATTCCGCAAAATGGTTTGAAGCCATGAAATCTGAGATATGATCCATGGATGAGAACAAAGTATGGACTTTGATGGATTTGCCCGATGATCGGCAAGCCATAGAAAATAAATGGATCTTCAAGAGGAAGACGGACGCTGATAGTAGTGTTACTATCTACAAAGCTAGAATTGTCGCAAAAGGTTTTCGACAAGTTCAAGGTGTTGACTACGATGAGAGTTTCTCACTCGTATCTATGCTTGAGTCTGTCCGAATCATGTTAGTAATTGCCGCATTCTATGAAATCTGGTAAATGGATAAACAAAACTGCATTCCTTAATTGATTTATTAAAGAAGAGTTGTATATGATGCAACCAGAAGGTTTTGTCAATCCGAAAGGTGCTAACAAAATGTGCAAACTCCAGCGATCCATCTGTAGACTGGTGCAACATCTCGGAGTTGGAATATACGCTTTGATGAGTTGATCAAAGCATATAGTTTTATACAGACTTGCGGTGAAGCCTGTATTTACGAGAAAGTGAGTGGGAGCACTACAGCATTTATGATAAGTATATGTGAATGACATATTGTCGATCGGAAATAATGTAGAATTATTCTGTAAAGCATAAAGGAGTGTTTGAAAGGAGTTTTTCAAAGAAAGACTTCGGTGAAGCTGCTTACATATTGAGCTTCAAGATCTATAGAGATAGATCAAGACGCTTGATAAGTTTTTTCAATGAGTACATACCTTGACAAGATTTTGAAGTAGTTCAAAATCGAGCAGTCAAAGAAAGAGTTCTTGCCTGTATTACAAGGTGTGAAGTTGAGTAAGACTCAAAGCCCGACCACGGCAGAAGATAGAAAGAGAATGAAAGTCATTCCCTATGCCTTGGCCATAGGTTCTATAAAGTATGTCATGTTGTATACCAGATCTATTGTGTACCCTGCACTGATTTGGCAAGGGAGTACAATAGTGATCTAGGAGTAGATCACTGGACAGCGGTCAGAATTATCCTTAGTGAAATCAGGATATGTTTCTCGATTATGGACGTGAAAAAAAGGTTCGCCGTAAAGGGTTACGTCGATGCAAGTTTTGACACTGATCTGGATGACTCCAAGTCTCGATCTAGATACATATTGAAAGTGGGAACAATTAGCTAGAGTAGCTCCGTGCAGAGCATTGTAGACATAGAAAATTGCAAAATACATAACGGATCTGAATGTGAAAGACCGTTGACTAAGATTCTCTCACAAGCAAAACATGATCACACCTTAGTACTCTTTGGGTGTTAATCGCATAGCGATGTGAACTAGATTACCGAATCTAGTAAACCCTTTGGGTGTTGGTCACATGGCGATGTGAACTATGGGTGTTAATCACATGATGATGTGAACTATCGATGTTAATCACATGGTGATGTGATCTAGATTATTGACTCTAGTGCAAGTGGGAGACTGAAGGAAATATGCCCTAGAGGCAATAATAAAGTTATTATTTATTTCCTCATATCATGATAAATGTTTATTATTCATGCTAGAATTGTATTAACCAGAAACATAATACATGTGTGAATACATAGACAAACAGAGTGTCACTAGTATGCCTCTACTTGACTAGCTTGTTAATCAAAGATGGTTATGTTTCCTAACCATAGACAAAGGAGTTTTTATTTGATTAACGGGATCATATCATTAGTTGAATGATCTGATTGACATGACCCATTCCATTAGCTTAGCACCCGATCGTTTAGTATGTTGCTATTGCTTTCTTCATGACTTATACATGTTCCTATGACTATGAGATTATGCAACTCCCGTTTGCCGGAGGAACACTTTGGGTGCTACCAAACGTCACAACGTAACTGGGTGATTATAAAGGAGCACTACAGGTGTCTCCAAAGGTACATGTTGGGTTGGCGTATTTCGAGATTAGGATTTGTCACTCCGATTGTCGGAGAGGTATCTCTGGGCCCTCTCGGTAATGCACATCACATAAAGCCTTGCAAGCATTACAACTAATATGTTAGTTGTGAGATGATGTATTACGGAACGAGTAAAGAGACTTGCCGATAACGAGATTGAACAAGGTATTGGATACCGACCGATAATCGAATCTCGGGCAAGTAACATACCGATGACAAAGGGAACAACGTATACTATTATGCGGTCTGACCGATAAAGATCTTCGTAGAATATGTAGGAGCCAATATGGGCATCCAGGTCCCGCTATTGGTTATTGACCGGAGACGTGTCTCAGTCATGTCTACATTGTTCTCGAACCGTAGGGTCCGCACGCTTAAGGTTTCGATGACAGTTATATTATGAGTTTATGATTTTTGATGTACCGAAGGAGTTCGGAGTCCCGGATGAGATCGGGGACATGACGAGGAGTCTCGAAATGGTCGAGACATAAAGATCAATATATTGGACGACTATATTCGGACATCGGAAAGGTTCCGAGTGATTCGGGTATTTTTCGGAGTACCGGGTAGTTACGGGAGAAGCAATGGGCCTTGATGGGCTTTAGTGGGAAGAGGAGAAAGGGCCAAGGGGCTGCTGCGCCCCCCCTCCCCTTTGGTCCGAATTGGACTAGGGAAAAGGGGGCCGGCCACCTCTCCTTCTCCTCCACTTCCTTCTCCCTTCCTCCCCTCTTGATGGACTCCTACTAGGACTTGGAGTCCTAGTAGGACTCCCATCCTGGCCGCACCAATAGCCTTGGCCGGCCTCCTCCTCCTCCATCCTTTATATACTAAGGCAGGGGGCACCCCATAGACACACAAGTTGATCTTCATGATCGTTCCTTAGCCGTGTGCGGTGCCCCCCTCCACCATATTCCACCTCGGTCATATCGTAGCGGTGCTTACGCGAAGCCCTGCGATGGTAGAACATCAAGATCATCACCATGCCGTCGTGCTGACGGAACTCCTCCCCGAAGCTTTGCTGAATCGGAGCCCGGGGATTGTCATCGAGCTGAACGTGTGCTAAGAACTCGGAGGTGCCGGAGTAACGGTGCTTGGATCGATCGGATCAGGAAGAAGACGTACGACTACTTCCTCTACGTTGTGTCAACGCTTCCGTTGCGATCTACAAGGGTACGTAGATCATACTCTCCCCTCTCGTTGCTATGCATCACCATGATCTTGCGTGTGCGTAGGAAATTTTTTGAAATTACTACATTCCCCAACAGTCGGTCCTCCGACTCAACTCCCGAGCCTGGGAGTTGAAGGTGGCAGCACGGGAGTTATGATATTCCTGGAAGTTCAGACAGGAAGCAAAAATAAGGAAGTCGTCAAGAAAGATCCGACCCGACTGCGCAGCAGTCGGCCTGAATTTCGGGGACTACACCCAGTGGGTGCGCTGACGCGCCCCCATGGAAGAAATCAAGAGATCAAAGCGGCCAAGAATGAAAGACTGCCCCGGATGACGGCCCGTGTCGACAGGAACTCCTGGGTGTACTGCTGCAGCAGGGCGGCCTGAGCTTGAAGCCGGCTCCGGACCTCTTGAGCCGCCACATTCAGCTCGCCAGTCCCCCCGCTGGGAGTCCACTCGGACGTGGCGGTGTTGGCCGTCTCCGGAGCCTCTGCCGACTGACCGGCGCCCGCAGCTCGACGCGACTCCGGCAGAGCGGCGCCTCCCCCTGCGCGCCGACGCGTCACCGGCTGCACCTCGAGGTCGGCTCGGTCCTCCGGCTCGCCCCCGGCCGGCTCCTCTAGCGCCGCTGACGATTGGCCGCCTTGGCCCGCTCCGGTTGGCACTGCCGGCGGCGCTCTCCTCGCGAAGGCCGCGGGGTCCTCCCTCCTCTCCATCAGCGGCGGGTCTTGGACGATTTCCTCCGCTAGGGGCAATGGGGTGTCGGGGGCCACGGCTCGGAGGGGAATGGCGAGCAGCGGAGGCTGGTTACGCGAACCCTCCGCCTCCGCCTGGGCCTTGGCTGCCGCGTCGTCCTGCTCCCTCGCCGCCTGGGCGGCCGCTTTTTCTGCCGCCTCGCGCTCCTCCCGCGCCTCACGGGCGTTCCGCTTCGTGGCCTCCCTGAGGTCAGCGCGGGGGTCCACGCGGCGGGAGCTTGAAGACCCTCCAGTCGGCCCAACTATGGAGCCGCCCGGACCCCGCTCAAGGGAAAGCGGTGCCCTGTCCAACCAGCGGGAAAAAGTTAAGAAGAATGGTTGAACAAGAAGAGAATGATGAAGAGCATGCGACCAGGCAATCGACGACTTACGCTGAGACCGCCTGAGGCTGCTTCACCGCCTTGCAGAAGCGGGCCGCCTTCGCGGCCGCCTCATCTCGCTTTGTCGCTGCGGTGGAAGCTTTGGACTTCTTCGGCCGACTGCCGAAGAGGATTGACGCGGCTTGGCACTTCTGTGCGCCGCCGCTGGCAGCCAGCACGGTGGACGAGCCCGCGCCCTGATGGTCGGCCACCGGCTGGCGACGTGGGGCGACTTCGGCTTCGGCGTCATCCGGCCAGTCCTCGAAGCTGGCGGTGAGCCTTGTGCTTCCGGGCTCGGCGTCGTCCCCCACGACGGCATCTTCCATGGCAGCCACCCCCAAATCTGGGTCGTCGACGTCGTCCACCGTGCGGTCGGCGATGTACTGGCGTTCTATCCCTGTTGCCCCGGTCGTCGGCGGAAGAAGGGGGTTCTGCTAAGAAGAACCGACCGATCAGAAGCCAGCCATCATAAAGCCGGCTACCTATAAAAAGAAGAAAGAAAGGAAAAATTACCACGGGCGGAGGGTTGGTGCGAGAATACGGTGCCTTGCCGTATCGCCAGTCCTCGGCGAGCTTGCAATTGGAGATATAATTAACCATGTATGACACCTCCGCGTGAGGCATCTCCCTGGTGCTCAGCCGGCTTGGGTCGAAGCGGCCGCTCATCTGGCACATCATGTGGGGCCGGCTTTGGAGAGGAGATATCCGGCGCTCCACGAAGGCGGCCACCAAGTCGGCCCCGCTCAGACCTTCCGACTGGATCATCACCCAAAGCCGGGAGACGGCAGCGTTCCCGGCCTGAGATAGTGACCGGGACCGGAAACTCCATGAGGGCTGCCTCCCAGCCGGCGGGCCGGCTACGTAAGCCGGCAGGTTGACGTGGTCTCCTTGCTGGGCGACGTTCTTCACATAGAAGTATGACTTCTGCCAGATCTTCACCGACTGGATCAGGGGGATGGGCGGGAATGGGTTGTTCTCGCCCGCCCTCCTCATGGCGATGAAGGCCCCGCAGGGGGCGGGCACGCCTGCGACGACGGTGCCGAGTTTTCTCTGGAAGAATTCCCCCCAGAGCTCCAGTGTGGGGAGCAGCCCCAAGAAACCTTCGCAGAGAGAGACGAAGGCCGACAGCAACATCACCGCGTTGGGCGTGAGGTGATGCGGATGAAGATTGTAGAACTCGAGGAAGGAGCGCAGGAATCCGCTCGCCGGAAGGCCGAAGCCGCGAAGGAAGTGCGAGCGGAAGACGACCCGATCGCCCTCCTCCGGTGCCGGCGACATCTCCGTCTCCGGCGCCAGGCGAACCCGCACGAGGTTGGCGTCGGGCAGGCGCCGAGTCTGGCGGAGGAACTCAACATGGTCCTCATGGACATTGGAGCCGTCCCACGAGCTCGACAGCGCCATGGGAGCAAGATGATGTGGCGGCGCGGCGGCGCTGAGACGGGAGGTTGCAGCGGCAACGAGAGGAAGAAAGGAGGACGAGAAGGGGCGGAGCGAGAGAGAGCGTGCGAACCTCTGTCGCTCCCCCTCCTCCCCCTACTTATAGGCTCGCGTGGCAGAGCCGAGGAGGCGCGGCGTGGGGGAGCGTGGGGATCGATCGTGCCCACTCCCCCACGTCCCGCGATTACTGTGCCATGATGGCGGAATAAAACCGTCGCGGGAAGGCGAGTGGTCCATGTGGGCCACGGAAGATCCGCGCTCGGACCGAGGCCTGCGAGTGGCGGGCCCGGGCCTGCGGCGACGTCCCGTCGCGCGCGTGCGTTGGCAGGATTTCCTCGCCATGTGGCCCGCGTTCCCGCCCACGGGAACCGGAGCTCTCTGAAGTCGGCGTGCACAAGCAAAGCCGGCTCTTCAGGATAAGAAGCTGACCAAGCTTCTCATCCCTTTGTCCGCCTCGAAGCTCGATCAGCTTCGGGGACTACTGTCGGAGTAAATAGCCATGGGTAGCCTAGCCGGCTTCCCCTGGCCCTTCTGAAAAAATTACGAGCCTATCCGGCTCTCAGGAATCCAAGACATGGGGCCGCCTTCCCCTTGCTGGCTGTCACCCAGGCCGGCTTTCAGAAGGCGGCCCGACTTTAGCCCTCATAAAGAAGCCGGCCGCGAGAAGGCCGACTCCGAGAAGCCGGCTCCCATAGAGTGGCTGAGACCGTACCCTCAAAGTTTGCATCCACCTAGCGGCGATGAGATGGGGCGTGGCTACAGTAAAGCCTGCCACCCCCGAATCCCGGAGCACGCCTGGCACAGTGCACCGTACGGAGTGGCCATGACCCGTCTGGCGCGGCACTGTTGCCATGTTGACCCTGATGTCATCCACGACGGGCCGCTAGTATGGCCCACGGGCGGTGGGCCCCTTTGGGCAGAGAGACGCCCGAAGGCGGCTAGGCCTCCCCCAGTCGGCCCGAGTCAGGGCCGGCTCCCCGCAGCCGGACCGCTTCCCCCCTCGAAGAAGACGCCCCATTAAGGAGACAAGATGCGGTAAGGCTACAGTAATCGCCCACCGGACGGCGGCACTGTAGACATGCTTACCTCGACGAAGCCCTCGTCATCAGGTTGAGGCAACAGTAACCAGCCATCGACAAGACCCTTGGCAGTGGGGCCTGCCTGTTGCCAAGGAGTTGGTAGCCCGCGGGACCCACCAGCTGGCGGGCCCCAGTAGTCGGCGCAGAAGCCGGCGAGCGCAGTCACAGATGGCTGGGCCCCGCGCCCTGTCGGATTACCATTGTACCCTCGGGGGGTAGGCCTATATAAACCCCTGGGGCACCCATGCAAAGGGTTGGACCCTCAGCTAAGTTTAGACACCACACAAGGAGAAGAAACAAGCTAACCGTGCCCTTCTTCCTCCCCCCACCGAACAGCTCAAGGAGCATTGTGTAACTACTTTTCAATCTAGTGATCATGCGGAGACCCCGCAGAGCAGCAGTAGGGGTGTTATCTCCACAGAGAGCCCCGAAGCTGGGTAAGATTCGCCGGCGTGCATGTCTTCGCCTCATCCCGTTTCCAGGCACCGGCGACGTCTTACTGGCTCCCACAATGATAAGCCACCCGTTGGCATATGTCGCACCTACCACCCAACAATGAACATGTTGCACAAGCTTGGGAGAGAATGAAATTAATGATACGTAATTGCCCTACTCATGGTTTGAATTTGTGGATGATCATGCAAAAAAATTATGCCGGATTGAATTTTGCTTCTAGAAATCTTTTAGATTCGGCCGCGGGAGGCACTTTTATGGAAATCACTTTAGGAGATGCTACTAAACTCCTAGATAATATTATGGTTAATTATTCTCAATGGTATACTGAAAGATCTTCTAATAAAAAAGTGCATGCAATAGAAGAAATTAATGTGTTGAGTGGAAAGATGGATGAACTTATGAAATTATTTGCTACTAAGAGTGTTTCTTCTGATCCTAATGATATGCCTTTGTCTACTTTGATTGAGTATAACAATGAATCTATGGATGTGAATTTTGTTGGTAGGAATAATTTTGGTAACAACGCTTATAGAGGGAATTTTAATCCTAGGCCATATCCTAGTAATCCTTCTAATAATTGTGGGAATTCCTACAACAACTCTTATAGAAATTATAATAAGATTCCCTCTGAATTTGAGACTAGTGTTAAAGAGTTTATGAATTCACAAAAGAATTTTAATGCTTTGCTTGAGGAGAAATTGCTTAAAGTTGATGATTTGGCTAGAAACGTTGATAGAATTTCTCTTGAGGTTGATTCTTTAAAGCTTAGATCTATCCCTCCTAAGCATGATATCAATGAGTCTCTCGAAGCCATGAGAATTTCCATTGATGAGTGCAAGGAAAGAACCGCTAGGATGCGTGCTTCCAAAGATGCCTTTATTAAAGCGTGTTCTTCCAATACCTATGAAAATCAAGATGAAGATCTAAAAGTTATTGATGTGTCTCCTATTAAATCTTTATTTTGAAATATGAATCTTGATGAAACTGAATATGATCTTCCTTTACCTAGAAGGCGTTCTAAAAATTCGGAGTATTTAGATCTTAATGATGAAATTGATGAAAGTGGGATTGAAAGAAATAAAAATCTAGATGTTGCTAAACCCACTATATTGGATTCAAGGAATTTAATTATGAAAGTTGTTCTTTAATTGATTGTATTTCCTTGTTGCAATTCGTGCTAAATTCTCCATATGCTTATAGTAAAAATAAAGCCTTCACCGAACATATTGTTGATGCCTTGATGCAATCTTATGAAGAAAAACTTAAGTTGAAAGTTTATATCCCTAGAAAACTCTATGATGAGTGGGAACCAACTATTAAAATTAAAATTAAAGATTATGAGTTTTATGCTTTGTGTGATTTGGGTGCTAGTGTCTCTACTATTCCCAAGACTTTGTGTGATTTGCTAGATTTCCGTAATTTTGATGATTGCTCTCTAAACTTGCATCTTGCGGATTCCACTATTAAGAAACCTATGGGAAGGATTAATGATGTTCTTATTGTTGCAAATAGGAATTATGTGCCCATATATTTCATTGTTATTGATATAGATTGCAATCCTTCTTGCCCTATTATTCATGGTAGACCTTTCCTTAGAACGGTTGGTGCGATTATTGATATGAAGGAAGGGAATATTAGATTTCAATTTGCATTAAAAAAAAGGGCATGGAACACTTTCCTAGAAAGAAAATAAAATTACCATATGAAACTATCATGAGAGCCACTTATGGATTGCCTACCAAAGATGGCAATACCTAGATCTATCCTCGCTTTTATGCCTAGCTAGGGGCGTTAAACGATAGCGCTTGTTGGGAGGCAACCCAATTTTATTTTTATTCCTTGCTTTTTGCTCCTGTTTAGTAATAAATAAATTATTTAGCCTCTGTTTTGGTTGTGTTTTTTGTGTTTAATTAGTGTTTGTGCCAAGTAGAACCATTGGGAAGACTTGGGGAAAG
This sequence comes from Triticum aestivum, assembly GCF_018294505.1. Classification (NCBI taxonomy): domain Eukaryota; kingdom Viridiplantae; phylum Streptophyta; class Magnoliopsida; order Poales; family Poaceae; genus Triticum; species Triticum aestivum. Next base: position 46,170,932 of record NC_057800.1, read on the forward strand.
TCTTGTTGAACTTGCTGTAAAAAACAGAAACTTTAGCACTCACGAGAACTGCTGTCATTTTTATTTGAAGAGTTCTATTTAGTTAATTATTTTTGCAGATGATTAATATATAAATTCCTCACGTCCATCAATTTATTTTAGAATTTTTGGGGTTCAAGATCTTGCGCTAGCTACAAATTACTACAGACTGTTCTGTTTTTGACAGATTCTGTTTTTCGTGTGTTGTTTGCTTATTTTGATGAATCTATGGCTAGTAAAATAGTTTATAATCCATAGAGAAGTTGGAATACAGTAGGTTTAATACCAATATAAATAAATAATGAGTTCATTACAGTACCTTGAAGTGGTCTTTTGTTTTCTTTCGCTAACGGAGCTCATGAGTTTTCTATTTTGAGTTTTGTGTTGTGAAGTTTTCAAGTTTTGGGTGAATTCTTTTGATGGATCATGGAACAAGGAGTGGCAAGAGCCTAAGATTGGGGATGCCCATGGCACCCCCAAGATAATCCAAGGACACCAAAAAGTCAAAGCTTGGGGATGCCCCGGAAGGCATCCCCTCTTTCGTCCACTTCCATCGGTAATTTACTTGGAGCTATATTTTTATTCACCAACATGATATGTGTTTTGCTTGGAGCGTCTTGTATTATTTGTGTCTTTGTGTCTCAGTATGCCACAATCATCCTTGCTGTACACACCTTTTGAGAGAGCCATACATGAATTAAAATTTGATAGAATACTCTATGTGCTTCACTTATATCTTTTGAGCTAAGTAGTTTTGCTCTATGTGCTTCACTTATATCTTTTGAGCTAAGTAGTTTTGCTCTATGTGCTTCACTTGTATCTTTTGAGCTAAGTAGTTTTGCTCTATGTTCTTCACTTATATCTTTTGAGCTAGCTAATTTTGCTCTTTGTGCTTCACTTAGATCTTTTAGAGCACGGTGGTGGATTTGTTTTAAAGAAACTATTGATCTCTCATGCTTCACTTAAATTATTTTGAGAGTCTCTTAATAGCATGGTAATTTGCTTAATAATAATATGCTTGGTATTCAAGATTTGTGAAACTTTCTTTTGAGTGTGTTGAATACTAAGAAAAGATCGAAGCATGATAATTGTTTTGAGATATGGAGGTGATAATATTAAAGTCATGCTAGTTGAGTAGTTGTGAATTTAAAGAATACTTGTGTTAAGGTTTGTGATTCCCGTAGCATGCACGTATGGTGAACCGTTATGTAACAAAGTCGGAGCATGATTTATTTATTGATTGTCTTCCTTATGAGTGGCGGTCGGGGACGAGCGATGGTCTTTTCCTACCAATCTATCCCCCTAGGAGCATGCGTGTAATACTTTGCTTTGATAACTTCTAGATTTTTGCAATAAGTATATGAGTTCTTTATAACTAATGTTGAGTCCATGGATTATACGCACTCTCACCCTTCCACCTTTGCTAGCCTCTCTAATACCGCGCACCTTTCGCCGGTATCATACACCTACCATATACCTTCCTCAAAACAGCCACCATACCTACCTATTATGGCATTTCCATAGCCATTCCGAGATATATTTCCATGGAACTTTCCACCATCTAGTTCATCATGACACATTCATCATTGTCATATTGCTTAGCATGATCATGTAGTTGACATAGTATTTTTGCCAAAGCCACCGTTCATAATTTCTTCATACTTGTCACTCTTGATTCATTGCATATCCCGGTACACCGCCAGAGGCATCCATATAGAGTCATACTTTGTTTTAGAATCGAGTTGTAATGATTGAGTTGTAAATAAATAAAAGTGTGATGATCATCATTCAATAGAGCATTGTCCCAATAAAAAAATGAAAGGCCAAAGAAAAAAGAAGGCCCAAAAAAAGGTGCAATGCTACTATCCTTTTACCACACTTGTGATTCAAAGTAGCACCATGATATAGCGAGTCTCATATATTGTGCTTCAAAGTAGCACCATGTTCTTCATATAGAGAGTCTCATATGTTGTCACTTTCATATACTAGTGGGAATTTTACATTATAGAACTTGGCTTGTATATTCCAATAATGGGATTCCTCAAATTGCCCTAGGTCTTCATGAGCAAGCAAGTTGGATGCACACCCACTAGTTTCTTTTATTGAGCTTTCATACATTTATAGCTCTAGTGCATCCGTTGCATTGCAATCCCTACTCACTCACATTGATATCTATTGATGGGCATCTCCATAGCCCGTTGATACGCCTAGTTGATGTGAGACTATCTTCCCCTCCTTTTTGTCTTCTCCACAACCACCATTCTATTCCACCTATAGTGCTATATCCATGGCTCACGCTCATGTATTGCATGAAGATTGAAAAAGTTTTGAAAAAGTTAGAGTATGAAACAATTGCTTGGCTTGTCATCGGGGTTGTGCATGATTTGAATACTTTGTGTGGTGAAGATGGAGCATAGCCAGACTATATGATTTTGTAGGGATAACTTTCTTTAGCCATGTTATTTTGAGAAGACATAATTGCTTTGTTAGTATGCTCGAAGTATTATTATTTTTTATGTCAATATAAACTTTTGTCTTGAATCTTTCTAATCTGAATATTCATACCACAATTAATAAGATTTGCATTAAAATTATGCCAAGTAGCACTCTGCATCAAAAATTCTCTTTTTATTATTTACCTACTCGAGGACGAGCAGGAATTAAGCTTGGGGATGCCTGATACGTCTCCAACGTATCTATAATTTTTGATTGCTCCATGCTATATTATCTACTGTTTTGGACTATATTGGGCTTTATTTTCCACTTTTATATTATTTTTGGGACTAACCTATTAACCGGAGGCCCGGCCCAGAATTGTTGTTTTTTGCCTATTTCAGTGTTTCGGATAAACGGAATATCAAACGGAGTCCAAACGGAATAAAGTCTTCAGGAACGTGATTTTCTCACCGAACGTGATCTAGGAGACTTGGACCCTGCTCCAAGGAACAAAAGAGGCGGCCACGAGGGTGGGGGGCGCCCCCCCTAGGGCGCGCCCCCTGCCTCGTGGGCCCCTCGTTGCTCCTCCGGCGTACTTCTTCCTCCTATATATACACACGTACCCCCAAACGATCAGAAGAGGAGCCAAAAACCTAATTCCACCGCCGCAACTTTCTGTATCCATGAGATCCCATCTTGGGGCCTGTTCCGGAGCTCCGCCGGAAGAGGGCCGTCATCACGGAGGGCTTCTACATCATCCTAGCCCCTCCGATGAAGTGTGAGTAGTTTACCTCAGACCTTCGGGTCCATAGTTAGTAGCTAGATGGCTTCTTCTCTCTCTTTGAATCTCAATACAAAGTTCTCCCCCTCTCTTGTGGAGATCTATTCGATGTAATCTTCTTTTTGCGGTGTGTTTGTTGAGACCGATGAATTGTGGGTTTATGATCAAGTCTATCTATGAATAATATTTGAATCTTCTCTGAATTCTTTTATGTATGTTGGTTATCTTTGCAAGTCTCTTCGAATTATCCGTTTGGTTTGGCCAACTAGATTGGTAGTTCTTGCCATGGGAGAAGTGCTTAGCTTTGGGTTTGATCTTGCGGTGTCCTCACCCAGTGACAGAAGGGGCAGCAAGGCACGTATTGCATCGTTGCCATCGAGGATAACAAGATGGGGTTTATTTCATATTGCATGAATTTATCTCTCTACATCATGTCATCTTGCTTAAGGCGTTACTCTATTTTTAACTTAATACTCTAGATGCATGTTGGATAGCGGTCGATGAGTGGAGTAATAGTAGTAGATGCAGAATCGTTTCGATCTACTTGTCACGGACGTGATGCCTATATGCATGATCATGCCTAGATATTCTCATAACTATGCTCAATTATGTCAATTGCTCAACAGTAATTTGTTCACCCACCGTAGAATACTTATGCTCTTGAGAGAAGCCACTAGTGAAACCTATGGCCCGGGGGTCTATTCTCATCATATCAATCTCCATCACTTTAATCTTCCTTTGCTTTTTACTTTGCTTTTACTTTTTACTTTGCATCTTTATACCAAAAATACCAAAAATATTATATCTATCAGATCTCACTCTCATAAGTGACCGTGAAGGGATTGACAACCCCTAATCGTGTTGGTTGCGAGTAGCTATCGCTTTGTGCAGGTACGAGGGACTTGAGCGTGGGCTCCTACTGGATTGATACCTTGGTTCTCAAAAACTGAGGGAAATACTTACGCTACTCTGCTGCATCATCCCTTCCTCTTCGGGGAAAACCAACGCAAGCTCAAGACGTAGCAATGACATGTACTTAGCTTACTTATGTCAAAAATGGCATAATTAGCTTAGTTAGCTCATAAAAGATCCATTTTACCTAAGTTAGTTCTAAAATGATCCATTTTACCTTAGTTAGCTCATAAACGATCCATTTTACCAAAGTTAGCTCTAAAATGACCCATTTTACCTTACTTAGCTCATAAATGATCCATTTTACCCAAGTTAGCTCTAAAATGACCCATCTTACCTAGGTTAGCTCCAAAATGATCCATCTTACCTAGGTTAGCTCTAAAATGATGCATTTTAGCTAAGTTAGCTCATAAGTGATACATTTCACCTAGGTTAGCTCATAAACGATCCATTTCACCTATGTTAGCTCACAAACGATCAATTTCACCTAAATTAGCTCATAAATGTCATATATTCTTCTTCTTCATTTTCTTCATCATCTTCTTCTAATCTTCTTCTTCTAACTTTCTTATTTCCCATTTTGCAGAATTCATTCGCTTCAAGGAAGCTTGCATACATGGAGTGCTTATTTGGATGAACTATGTTTCTTTTGTATTGATGAACTATGCATGTATGCTTTGATGACACTATTGTAATATGTATGGTTGGATGGATGTATGTGGAACTTGCTATGTATGGTTGACGGAACTATACATTTATGATGAAATTATATGTGTTGGATATCTCATATGTTTGTTGTGAACTTGCCATGTGAAAAATATATATGTATCATCTATTTGTTGTGAAAATAGTTGAGTATAAGAAAAAACAGAAAAAAAGAGGCAATGCAGGCTCTTTGTCGTCTGCCACCGACGGCAATGGTCTCTTTGCCGTCCGCCGCAGGCGGCAAAGAAGCCACGTGGCAACCATCTGTGTTTTCTGGCAGCTGACGGCAAAGAAGCCATGTGGCAACCACCACGTGGTCAATTTGCTTATAGTGGCAGACGGCAAAGGTCTGATGCTCTTTGCCGTCAGCCACGGATGGCAAAGACTGTCGTTAGCCACCTAATGGACTAACAGCAAGTTTATTGTCGTCTGCTTTCTTTGCCATCCCCGCTGATGGCAAAGGCTCCTTTACCGTCCGCGTTAGGAAGCAGACGGCAAAGAAGGTCTTTGCCGATCCTTTCTTTGCCGGCGCCTTTTGCCGTTCGCCTTCCATGCATTTGCCGTTTGCCTTGGCAGACGGCAAAGTAGCTGATTCCTGTAGTGTACGAACTATGAGGAAGCGATGATGAGCCTAGATTCCACAAAATGTCTTGAGGCCATGAAATATGAGATGGGATCCATGTATGAGAACAAAGTGTGGACTTTGGTTGACTTGCCCGTTAATTGGTAGGCCATAGAGAATAAGTGGATCTTCAAGAAGAAGACTGACGCTGACGGTAATGTTACTGTCTACAAAGCGACTTGTTGCAAAAGGTTTTCGACAAATTCAAGGAGTTGACTACGATGAGACCTTCTCACCCGTAGCGATGCTTAAGTCCGTCTGAATCATGTTAGCAATTGCTGCATTTTATGATTATGAAATTTGGTAAATGGATGTCAAAACTGCATTCCTTAATGGATATTTTAAAGAAGAGTTGTATATGATGCAACCAGAAGGTTTTGTCGATCCAAATGGTGCTAACAAAGTGTGCAAGCTCCAGCGATCCATTTATGGACTGGTGCAAGTCTCTCGGAGTTGGAATATACGCTTTGATAGTGTGATCAAAGCATATGGTTTTATACATACTTTTGGAGAAGCCTGTATTTACAAGAAAGTGAGTGGGAGCTCTGTAGCATTTCTGATATTATATGTAGATGAAATGCATATTGTTGATCGGAAATGATACTGAATTTCTGAATAGCATAAAAGGATATTTGAATAAGAATTTTTCAGTGAAAGACCTCGGTGAAGCTGCTTATATATTGGGCATCAAGATCTATAGAGATAGATCAAGACGCTTAATTGGACTTTCACAAAGCACATACCTTGATAAAGTTTTGAAGAAGTTCAAAATAGATCAGGCAAAGAAAGGGTTCTTGACTGTGTTACAAGGTGTTAAGTTGAGTCAGACTCAATGCCCGACCACTACAGAAGATAGAGAGAAAATGAAAGTCATTCCCTATGCTTCAGCCATAGGTTCTATCATGTATGCAATGTTGTGTACCAGACCTGATGTCTGCCTTGCTATTAGTTTAGCAGGGAGGTACCAAAGTAATCCAGGAGTGGATCACTGGACAGCGGTCAAGAACATCCTGAAATACCTGAAAAGGACTAAGGATATGTTTCTCATTTATGGAGGTGCCAAAGAGCTCGTCGTAAACGGTTACGTCGATGCGAGCTTTGACACTGACCCGGATGACTCTAAGTCACAAACCGAATACGTATTTTTATTAAATAGTGGAGCTGCCAGTTGGTGCAGTTCCAAGCAGAGCATCGTGGAGGGATCTACATGTGAAGCGGAGTACATAGCTGCTTCGGAAGCAGCAAATGAAGGAGTCTGGATGAAGGAGTTCATATCTGATCTAGGTATAATACCTAGTGCATCGGGTCCAATGAAAATCTTTTATGACAATACTGGTGCAATTGCCTTGGCAAAGGAATCTAGATTTCATAAGAGAACCAAGCACATCAAGAGATGCTTCAATTCCATCCGCGATCAAGTCAAGGAGGGAGACATAGAGATTTGCAAGATACATACAGATATGAATGTTGCAGACCCGTTGACTAAGCCTCTCTCACGAGCAAAACATGATCAACACCAAGACTCCATGGGTGTTAGAATCATTACAATGTAATCTTGATTATTGACTCTAGTGCAAGTGGGAGACTGAAGGAAATATGCCCTAGAGGCAATAATAAAGTTGTTATTTATATTTCCTTATATCATGATAAATTTTTATTATTCATGCTAGAATTGTATTAACCGGAAACTTAGTACATGTGTGAATACATAGACAAACAGAGTGTCACTAGTATGCCTCTACTTGACTAGCTCGTTGAATCAATGATGGTTATGTTTCCTTACCATAGACATGAGTTGTCATTTGATTAACAGGATCACATCTTTGGAGAATGATGTGATTGACTTAACCCATCCGTTAGATTAGCACGATGATCGTTTAGTTTGTTGCTATTGCTTTCTCCATAACTTATACATGTTCCTATGACTAGAAGATCATGCGACTCCCGAATACCGGAGGAACACTTAGTGTGCTATCAAACGTCACAACGTAACTGGGTGACTATAAAGATGCTCGACAGGTGTCTCCGATGGTGTTTGTTGAGTTGGCATAGATCGAGATTAGGATTTGTCACTCCGTGTATCGGAGAGGTATCTCTGGGCCCTCTCGGTAATGCACATCACTATAAGCCTTGCAAGCAATCTAACTAATGAGTTAGTTGCGGGATGATGTATTACGGAATGAGTAAAGAGACTTGCCGGTAACGATATTAAACTAGGTATTATGATACCGACGATCGAATCTCGGGCAAGTAACATACCGATGACAAAGGGAACAACGTATATCGTTATGCGGTTTGACTGATAAAGATCTTCGTAGATTATGTGGGAGCCAATATGAACATCCAGGTTCTGCTATTGGTTATTGACCGGAGACGTGTCTCGGTCATGTCTACATAGTTCTCGAACCCGTAGGGTCCGCACGCTTAACGTTCGGTGACGATCGGTATTATGAGTTTATGTGTTTTGATGAACCAAAGATAGTTCGGAGTCCTGGATGTGATCACGGACATGACGAGGAGTCTCGAAATGGTCGAGACATAAAGATTGATATATTGGACGGCTATATTCGAACACCGGAATGTTCCGGGTGATTTCAGAGAAAACTGGAGTG
>NC_057800.1:46179321-46224713 GCF_018294505.1 Triticum aestivum
TGGCCAAGGCAGGGCCGTGCGCCCCTCCCCCTCTAGTCTGAATTGGACTAGGGAAGGGGGGCGCCCCCTTTCCTTCTCCCTTCTCCTCTCCTTCCTTCCCCCTTTCTCCTCCTAGTTGGACTAGGAAAGGGGGAGTCCTACTCCTACTAGGAGGAGGAGGACTCCCCTCCTTGGCGCGCCCCAAGGGTCGGCCGGCCTCCCCCTTGCCCCTTTATATACGGGGGCAGGGGGCACCCTAGAACACACAAGTTGATCATTGATCCCTTAGCCGTGGCCGGTTCCCCCCTCCACCATAATCCACCTCGGTCATATCATCGTAGTGCTTAGGCGAAGCCCTGCGAGAGTAGCTTCATCACCACTATCATCACGCCATCGTGCTGACGAAGCTCTCCCTCGACACTCAGCTGGATCGAGAGTTCGTGGGACGTCACCGAGCCGAACGTGTGCAGATCGTGGAGGTGTCGTACTTTCGGTACTAGGATCGGTCGGATCGTGAAGACGTACGACTACATCAACCGCGTTGTCATAACGCTTCTGCTTATAGTCTACGAGGGTACGTGGACAACACTCTTCCCTTCTCGTTGCTATGCATCACCATGTTAGATCTTGCGTGTGCGTAGGAATTTTTTTGAAATTACTGCGTTCCCCAACATTTACTTCTCCAGCCCTAGGGCAAGGGGGTCTTGTACCTCACCATATATGCTGGCATTGAATATATACATCTCCACATGGAGGCTTTGAATCACAAAGGGATGATAAGTTGACCAGATTTCTCTTTGTTTTATTCTAAAATGTTTTGCTAACTCTAGATCTAGAGAGGGGTATGACTCAAATCCCATGAAGGGGTAGGTGGAAGGGGGAGTCTCATGGGTTGGGCCTAAACTCGTGTGTGCGGCTACAAACTGAGGCTTTAAGGTGACTCGAGTGTTCTAAGATGCCTGGAGGGTCTGAGGCAGCTCTTAGCTATCCATTAGAGTTGTGGGCCTGGCCCAGAGGTCGTCCTGAAGGCTCCTGGACACTCTCCAGGGTAGACCAGAGAGCTGCATGGCTAGCTTGGAGGCTCCGAGCCAGACTCTAGGTCATACCAGAGCATTGTACGCCTTGCTCGGAGGCTCCACGACAGAATCCAAGGCAGCCCTTATCCTTCCCTTGGCCTTGCCTTCGGGATGTTGCCCTCGCATTCATACCTTCTTATTCATGGCCCATCCTTTATCCTTCTTTGTGTTCCATACCTTCACATCTAAGCACATATAAGGTCCACGCCTTAGGTAGCAATGAATTCTCATGCAAGTCCAAAGGGAGATCATTTAAGAAAAGAGTTAGCTTGTCATGTGTCACCTTGGCGCGTGTCCTTGTGATTGGTCCAATTGGATCTTTCCTTGCTTTGCATGGTAATGTTGGAAGAACCGGATGTATCATCTCCCCCCTCTTGAAAAGGAGCAGTCCTCGACTCTAAAGTCTCATCTCCATGATAGGGAGAGAGTCCAGTGAAGTTAAAAGTATCTCTCATGGAGTACTTGTCCCTAAGAAGGCTAGTTTTGTAGGTGTTGTCATTGATGTGTTGGAGAACTTGGAAATGTCCTTCACCTCTTTGTAGAAGCTTGTATTTTTGTTGCTCGAGGAGTTACTCGGGAAGGTGTTCCCAAACAAGATCTTCGGGGATGAAGATCATTGGACGTCGGTATTTTTTCGACCTTGATGGATTGGCGTTGAACTTATTGCTTGATATTGGTCTCAACGGACTCATGGAGATTCGTGATATACTTTGCCTATTTTTTGGCATCTGTATGTGTCATCTCTTTGAATAGTAGTCAGAGTAGATTGAGAGGACTGAGTAGGTTGAAGTCGTACACCGCCTCAGTTGGACTCTTGTGCATCGTTCAGTATAGAGTGCGGTTGTGAGAGAGCTCAACATGTGGAATGCAATCTTCCCATGACTTCAAGTTCTTGTTGATAAAAGCACAAAGACCACTTCGGTGTGACCATCGGTTTGTGAAGGACAAGTGGTGGAGAAGTATAGATTTTGCCTATCTTATCCCACAATATCTTCCAAAGTAGATCACGAACTTGATGCCACGATCCGAGATGATGGACTTTGGGAATTTCATGTAGTCGCATAATGTCCCTAAAGAAAATAATTGGAGATATGTGAAACAGGGCCACTCGTGTTGCAAGGAGTAAAATGTGTCATCTTAGAAAAACGATCTACAACTACAAATGTGTCCATATTAATATGCTTCCAAGGTACCGTAGCTACGAGCAATGGAGCACAGTGAGGCTAGGAGGATGTAGTCGAGACTTAGCTTTGTGTCATGCTTTGCATCACTTGACTAGCATTCCGATCAAAAGAAGTGATAGGAGAGCATGTCAAGGGTCTTGCGGTCGCCAAAATGTCCCATGAGGTTGCCTCCCTTAAGATTCTTGCAAAAGGAGGAAACATGAGGACGACTTGAGGATGCATAGTTTGTTAGCTCAAAAAGGAAAACCTTCATGCACATGATATCATTCCCAACCTTTACCTTCTATACTGAGAAAAGGCAGTTGCAAAATAAAGATCATGAGCATATAACCTTCACATGTTCACCCAACACATGAATCTCAAGTTTGTTTAGAAGCATCACTTTGTGGGAAATAGCATCCACAATATAAGTGGGAGAGCAATGAGTTTAATTCCTGGCCATGTGGTCAATGTGCTTTTATAGTTCTTTGTTTCATGTAGTGCTTAACTGCTTTGTATCATGGATTAATCCTCACTACTTAATTAAGCAGCAAACTTCGTTTGCGAAAATGATTTTATATGGGTGCAACTTTATCATGACTTTACTAGAATACGCGGATTAGTTTTCGTCGAACGCTTAGGGCGAGACTCTGGACATGTGGCTGGCCATGCATAATCCAGGCCGTTCACTACTCTGGTTCCGCCCTGTGATCGTTTGCTATCCAGACGGCATGCATCCCATTTCTTGCACACAATGAACGTTAATCGTTATGATCTCCTTACTTTTCCTTTTTTTTTTGCTTATGTCTGGCTGGTTGATCACACCATTGACTTTTCAGAAATTGTCGATTGACCGCGTCATTTAAGCAGTGCACAATTATGAGCAGGAAATGGAGGCATATCTGTATGACATTCTATCTCTTGTGTACTTCCATCTGTATTTTTAGTGGTCCCAGTAACATCCGTGTGAACAAGTTACTTCTTCACATTTACACCTTCTGTTCATGTTTCATCATAGATAATTTGCCAAGATAGAGATGTCTGATGTGGATTCCATCCGGTATTTTGGGGCAGTTATCTTGGTGTTTAATTAATGAAATGCAAGGGGAAGAAACCAATAAAAATGTTGTCAGGGAAGAAGAGTGTCAGCTAACACTGTTTACTATTCCCTCCACCCCATAATATAAGAGCGTTTTTTATACTACACTAGCATAAAAAATGCTCTTATATTATGGGATAGAGGGAGTAATTTTAATGGAACAACATGAAAGAATGTAAAGTCATCAGTATGCTGCCCCAGATACAACATGTTTCCTCTGAATCTTTTCTCCAATTTGGATCCTCTGTTCAGAGATCAGCATAATGAGAGCTATAAACATACTCTATTGGACGAGATTCTGAATTGTGCTTTTATCCTAATTTCATTTATATTTATCATAATTTCATCCATAAGACGCCAGAATCTACCACAAGCGTGAACCAAAAAGCATAAAAAGGATACAGTTACATGCTCAATTGAGACTCAGCAGCTAGCACCAAATACATAGCTCCCTCTATACCATCCGTGTGAATGTTAAGTACATCCATGGGCCAACTCCCTATTATTGCCGATGTTCAGGCAATTCCTCCCTCCCCTGTACATGCAGAAGCTGTCCACACCACTAGGAGTGCATGGATCAGACTTAACTAGCGGAAAACACTCCAGCACATCACTGGACTCTGCAACCAGTTACCATGGAGCTGATCAACGAACTTTTTGTAAGCTTCAGACCTATGTTTCAAGAGAACAAAATACGATTGTAGATGCTCTAGCCAAGGCTGCGTCCATCCAGTTAAACAAACTCTCGGTATTCTTTTAAGATATAACACCTCAGATCTGAATCAATCTGTACTAGACTCCCAACTTTTGCTCCAGGCCTTGTAGAGCACTAGGTAGGGTTCAGGCGACATACAAACAGATCCAGCAGCTCGCATGATCTTGAATACCTAGAAAAAGAATGTAGCAAGTGTTTATGCTCTGAATCATATGCAAGACAGTGCATCTTCTTTAACAAGAACAGACTGATAGAGAGATTTTCACACCTAGGAAATTATTATCAAGGAAAGTAAGAGGAGTACTTCATACGAAACAGTAATTTGTCCAATGATATTTTTAAGGGCCAAGAAGGCAATCGTCTAATCATGGAGCACAAGAAAAGTTACTTTAATTAGCATATAATTGCTATGTAAAACATCATCTATACACAACCATCAGTTTGCTTTGACTACAAAGCTGTACATGGTCGGCTGGTGTTGTCATTGGACCAGCATGTCCATCAGTCAGAAGTTTTCAAGCAAACTTATCTAACTACTGTGGATTCTATCTGGAGTAACAATGCATAATATAGACAAAGCCAAGTCAGAGAATGTTTTCGAGTCCCAAAATTCAAGATAATCTCTAGAGTATATAAGCCATCACAGAAAGCAAACATGTTGATGTATACCCCAGATAACATAACTGTAAAGTTGCATATTTTAGCAAGGATGTAAAAAAGGAAAACCATGAACAAAAAATTAGAGAGCGTATGCAATGGAGATCTCAAAAAGGAGAGTTCCTTCATGAGTGGTATGTTTCCAAAATTACCATGCACCGACCTTTATAAACTCTCTAGGAAATCGTAATGGATGCAAATCTCCCTTGATGTCAAGAGGAAGGGATGAGAGCTGTAAGAGACAGAATAGACTTTTGTCAGATCCTGCAAGCACTAACCAAACAGAAGGTAAATAGATGTTTTAATGAACTACACAAACAATACAACATACACATTTCTATTCTTGTATTGACATATATCAATGTGTCAGTAAATAGTATAAAATGTTGCCATCGGTCCGGTCTAGACCATTGTCTCAATAAATAGTATAAAATGCTAAAGCATACACTTCGTAAAGACATTAGATTCTCACTAAATGGTGAGCCGCATTTTGAGCCAACCTCCTACATAAAATTTACTTCTCAAAGCATTGTCAAAAGGTAACATGGGTAACCAATTATTGTGTTAAAACATCCTAGTTGAAATTAGTTGTTACATATAACTTTCTCCCAAAAATCAGCCTGACGACTTAAACTTATTTTCCATATTCCAGTTCGGCCTATATACCACAAAAATGAGGAATGTTATTGGAACCTGTACCACAGACCATAACCATGCATCTGATTGTTTACTTTCTTAAATAATGCCAATGCTTATAACCCAACTCTATGTGATAGTTCAAAGTTAGTGAGCAGCTCTCTTTCGTAGATAACATGTACAGATGTGAGTCCTGCCCATTTATCCTACAGCCCAGCAGGTATTTCCAGTAGGACCAATGGCTCCAAACCGTTACATCTGAACCAAGTAAAGTCGTACTACTCCGTCCCATAATGTAAGACGGTTTTGAAAGCTAACATAGCTTGCAAAAAACGTGTACAGATGTGAGTCCTGCCCATTTATCCTACAGCCCAGTAGGTATTTCCAGTAGGACCAATGGCTCCAAACCGTTACATCTAAACCAAGTAAAGTCATACTACTCCGTCCCATAATGTAAGACGGTTTTGAAAGCTAACATAGCTTGCAAAAACGTCTTCCATTATGGGACGGAGGGAGTATTGTTTTAGCATAACCTAGTGAACTCACTTCCAGAGACTTTCAATAGCTGATAACTGAAAGACTACATCTATAATTAATTAGCTAATTAGAGCAAAAGTGGATCGCTGTGAATCTGCATATGAGCAAACCTAAATTATTTTTAGAGCAAACAACTGAAAATAAGATCAAGCCAGAGACAGGTTAGTTGATACTCCTAAATACAAATCACTAACACCAGGAGGCAACATTCCCTTCAGTTGCTCCCAGAAAAGACTATTTACCTAAATAAGATCCTCCAATTATCCACTATGAATTGCAAGAACATGAATAGAACATTAGGAGTTCAAAGTTCATTACCCGCAATGAAGGAGACCTTACCTTGGCTCACAGGGGCTGTTTGGATGCCGCCCGTACCAGCCTTGCCAAATCGGGGCTCGCCAAAAAATTAGCGCACTATTTTGCCGTGTGGATTCACCAACAACCTGACGCTAGAACTGAACAGGCAACCAAAACTTTGGCGCATAACCAAAAAATCTGCTTCCAACCAAAGGCCAACGAGCCAGACAATGCTTTTCGTAAGGCTGTTGCTGGCTGTGATGCAAACAGGCCCATAGTCTCAAACTCTCAATGCACCAGCAACTAACTTGAAAACTGAAATTTTAATTTGCATTGCAGAATGGCTTCATCTCACACTTTCTTAGTTCCAATACATCTGTTTAAAATCATTAATGCGGACGAAAAAGTTCATAACGAAGCCATGGTTTCTTCTCAACTGAATGATGGCACTACATATCATGTTTGAAGAAATAAACTATCAGTTTCATCACACGTTAGCAACGACTAGCCCAGGATATCTATACACAACCATCAGTTTGCTTTGACTACAAAAGTTGTACATGGTTGGCTGGTGTTGCCATTGGACTAGCATGTCCATCAGTCAGAAGTTTTCAAGCTAACTTATCTAACTACTGTGGATTCTATCTGGAGTAACAATGCAGAATATAGACAAAGCCAAGTCAGAGAACGCTTTCGAGTCCCAAAATTCAAGATAATCTCTAGAGTATATAAGCCATCACAGAAAGCAAACATGTGGATGTGTAGCCCAAATAACATAACTATAAGGTTGAATATTTTAGCAAGGACGTAAAAAGGAAAACCATGAACAAAAAATTAGAGAGCGTATGCAATGAAGATCTAAAAAAGAATAGTTCCTTCATGAGTGGTATGTTTCCAAGATTAACATGAACAGGCCTTTATAAACTCTCTAGGAAATCGTAAATGGATGCAAATCTCCTTCATGTCAAGAAGGGATGAGAGCTATAAGAGGCAGAATAGGCTATTGTCAGATCCTGCAAGCACTAACCAAACAGTAGGTAAATAGATGTTTTAATGAACTACACAAACAACACAACATACACATTTCTATTCTTGCATTGACATATATAAACGTGTCAGTAAATAGTATAAAATGTTGCCATCAGTCCGGTCTGGACCATTGTCTCAGTAAATAGTATAAAATGCTAAAGCATACACTTCATAAAGACATTAGATTCTCACTAAATGGTGAGCTGCATTTTGAGCCAACGGCCTACATAAAATTTACTTCTCAAAGCATTGTCAAAAGGTAACATGGGAAACCAATTATTGTGTTAAAACATCTTTAGCTGAAATTAGTTGTTACATATGATTTTCTCCCAAAAATCGGCCTGATGACTTAAAACTTATTTTCCCTATTCCAGTTCATCCTATATACCACGAAAATGAGGAAATTTATTGGAACCTGTACGACAGAGACCATAGCCATGCATCTGATTGTTTACTTTCTTAAATAATGCCAATGCTTATAACCCAACTCTATGTGATAGTTCAAAGTTTATTTAAGTGAGCATCTCTCTTTCGCAGATAACATGTACAGATGTGGGCCCTGCCCAGTTATCCTACAGCCCACTAGGTATTTCCAGTAGGACCAATGGCTCCAAACCGTTACATCTGAACCAAGTAAAGTTGTACTATTTTAGCATAACTTAAGTGAACTCACTTCCAGAGACTTTCAATAGCTGATAGCTGAAAGACTACATCTATAATTAGTTAGCTAACTAGAGCAAAAGTGGATTGCTGTGAATCTGCATATGAGCAAACCTAAATTACTTTTAGATCAAACAGGAACTGAAAATAAGATTAAGCGAGAGACAGGTTAATTGATACTACTAAATACGAATCACTAAAACCAGGAGGCAACATCCCCGCCAGTTGCTATCAGAAAAGACTATTTACCTAAATAAGATCCTCCAATTATCCACTATGAATTAAAAAAACATTAATAGAACATTAGGAGTTCATTACCCACAATGAAGGAGACCTTACCTTGGCTCATCGGGGCTGTTTGGATGCCGCCCATACCAGATTTGCCAAATCAGGGCTCGCCAAAAAATTTGTGCACTATTTTGCCGCGTGGATACGACAACAACCTGATGCTAGAACTGAACGAGCAACCAAAACTTTGGCGCATAACCAAAAACTCTGCTTCCAACCAAAGGCCAACAAGCCAGTCAATACCCAAATATTTTTGGTAAGGCTGTTGCTGGCTGGATGCAAACAGGCCCATTGTCTCAAACTCTCAATGCACCAGCAACTAACTTGAAAACTAAAATTTTAATTTGCA
The DNA here is from genome assembly GCF_018294505.1 of Triticum aestivum. NCBI lineage: Eukaryota > Viridiplantae > Streptophyta > Magnoliopsida > Poales > Poaceae > Triticum > Triticum aestivum. The sequence continues at coordinate 46,187,807 of NC_057800.1, forward strand.
TTGCAGAATGGCTTCATCTCACACTTTCTTAGGTCCAATAAGTGTGTTTAAAATCATTAATGCGGATGGAAAAGTTCATAACGAAGCCATGGTTTCTTCTCAACTGAATGATGACACTACATATCAGGATTCAGAAACAAACTATCAGTTTCATCACACGTTAGCAACGACTAGCCCAGGATATCTAGCAGACATACATCAACGGACAACCAGCACACAGTTACGAATTTTCATAACCCGTTCATGGTTCATGTGAATCTGAAATTAGTCGGCATTTCCCCTTTGCAAGCGGCATCATAGTCTTTTGTGAGGTGCGGCGCAGCTTCCTTATGAGGGCATATGAACTTCTCCATGAATACCTTCTCTGCCAGCATGACTGCATTATAGTAATCTCGGTCATGACGAAGCAATCCATTTTCCTTAAGAAACTTTAGAACATAGTACCGGGGTTTGATCCGGCCCTCCAGGCTGTACAAGAGCAATGCCGGCCGATGAGCGATGTATGCCGGTTCCAACCCCGCCTCAGAGATCAGGAACTCTGACTTGCTCTGCACCATCTGGTCAGAACTTATCAGCACAAATGGAAACTTGGACACAACAATGCGGACCTCAGCATCCGACCACCTAAACGTCGTCTTCAAGTAATCCACTTTGGCAGCGATCTTCTCCTTGCTGAGGCGTGCAACAGCATTCAATGCGTGTCTGAACATCCTACAGCCACGAGGCACACCTATACCTTCAGCAAGTGCCACCACTTCCCGGACGCGCTCCAAGTTGGAGGCGAGCAGACATGGCTGGGTGACGCACAACTTGGCAATGTCGGAGTCACCTAGCCCGCACTCCTGCAGGAACGCGACATTGGGCTTGACCACCGTCTCGAGGTTGGCCGAGAGAAGGCATAAGCCACGGCTGACAGCACGGAGGAGGTTCTCGAAGGAGCCGAATAAGCCCAGGTAGTACTGCACATTGGAGACGGTGGACATACGGCGGAATCTGTCACGGGAGAGCGAGACGAGGCGCGCGATCTCGGAGCGCGACAGGCCGAGGCCGGTGAGCCCCGCGACGACGGGGGCCAGGGTCCTCTCCACTTTGGCGCAGAGGAACAGCGGGTCCTTGGCGACGATGGAGGCGACGTCGGCGCCGGAGAGGCCGAGGCCGGCGAGGAAGGCGAGGACGGCGTCGGGATTGGCGGGGGACTTGAGGTGGGAGAGCTTGGCGGAGGCCTCGAGTGCCTGGGGCCGGGCGAGGCCGCAGGTTTCGACGAGGTAGTCCTCTACGGCGAAGTTGGTAGGGTTCGGGGAGATGGCGGGCGCTGCGGCAGAGATGAGGCGGCGGAGCTGGGAGGCGGGAGACGGGGGTGGAGAAGAGAGGAGCTGGGTGAGGACGCAACACCGGAGCCGGAGCATGGCGGCGGCGGCCGCGGCGGCAAGGGGATGGGGAAACGAGCGGCGGCGGCGAGCGAGCGAGACTCTAGTTGCGTGGTAGTGGGCCTTGAAGCCTTGCCACTCCAAAAAATGGAACCCTTGCCGTCTCAGGGACGGTTGGTTAGCGCCCATTCAACTTGTACCCCTAAAAAAATCGAAAAATGATTGGAATCATCCAGCCGATTCTACGCTCTTCGACCGCCTCATTGAGAGTCAACCACATATCGGTTCAGTCTCACGCATCGCAAGTCTTAACATTTTGCAACATCGCTCATGTTTCCGAAACATGGGAAATGTTGCTGTGGCAACTCGACGGTGGAGATGTTTTTTTTTTGCAGCAGAACCTCTGTTGTAACAAAAATCTCAAACATAATCTCTGTTGCAAACTTTTTTTTTCTATAACACAATCTTTGTTACAAATATTTTCTGCAACATGATCTCTGTTGCAAAATAGTTCTGTAAGGCTGGTGAGAAAAGATCTGTCGACCAACGCTTAGCACTCCCAAAAATAATCTAGTCAGCTTGTACCCCTAAAAAAATCTATTCAACTTGTCCTGGCACTTTATATACAGCTCACGTACCTCAAATTCAAAGTGAGAGTACAAGAATATATTGGAGAATCAACAATAGGCACACCACTATCATCATTCACTCAATCCAAAAACTAATGAAATTAGAATGCAACCTTGTTTTTTCTCTGTAGGTGGCCCAAACAGGGTGCTTGTTTGAACTCTCAACCCTTCACGAAAAGCAACACATAGAAAGCAACAACTTTGCACTCCAGCATTCAACAACAGAAACCTCCCATTGTCCGACTCCGATCAAAGGGCTCCGTTGCACTTCAAGATAGGTGAAGGATGGGCCCAAATATCTTCATCACTTCGGTGATTCTCGTCTAATCTTTTAAGCATCTGCATCACTGAGACAAATATCTTCAGGGTTACCGACTTACCTTTATCTCTTTATTAATATGTGGCACTCTTGTGTTGTAAGAAGAGTAATTGGTTTCACGTCGGTTGGTAAGAATGAAAATATTTTAAGTGGTTTTCCTACAAAGCAAGTGAATTTTCATAAAAGGGCTAAAACCCATAATTGTTTACAGCATTATATGAGGGTTAAGGGGGCAACAGTAGGTGGAGCACCAACATACATACAAACAGAGAGAAAGACCAAGGACAGGCAACGCTCAAGCCGCAAGGTGCGTAGCCGCCTTCGTCGCCTCGAGGGCGCGAAGACAAACGTCAGTGTGGCAGCGCTGATCCACCTTGCACCTCCCACGCCACAATGACGCGTCATCCCGGCAACACTTGAGGACGTGGGGTAGGGAAGAAGAGAGGCCACGGAACACAACAGCATTCCTATGTTTCCACATGTACCAGCAGCAAAGCAGCACGAAGGCTTTCGGAGAAGCATCGCAGACGGTGGTACAGACATCAAGTAGGTGGAGCTCCCGCACAGACGCACTGATGACGGGCACCCCAGCTTAGCCCGGAAAAGCAAGGGCGAAGGGTCAGCAGCCAAACATGAGGTACTCTGCCGTCTCAAGGGGCTCCGATCACACAGGACAGCCAGCCTCAGCAGCGGTGACGATCGTCTTCCTGAGCAGCACAAACCAAAATATTAATAATAGCAAGCTTTAAATCAGAAGACTTTCAGCATTTAAAGAATAAATGCAGCAGTAATAGAGTAACTTTTTCTAAGCTATCTTGCTCCCTCACCTGCCTAATTATAGAGTGATTCATCCGGGAAGATATTTCGGCCATCTGCACCAATCGTTGCAACATGGACTAGGACACCTTGTTCTTCTGAGAGGCACTTCCTGAACTCTTGCTCGCGCAGGCAGTCAACCATGTACAATCGTCTCAATGAGCATAGGTTCTTTGCCTGATCCAGTGCTGGGCAGTCCTGGGCAAGCAAGTCCTGAAGCTTACAGAGATTGGAGATTGTCTTCAAACATGTGTTGTTCTTCACTTTGAGCCACACGACTGCGGGAAGGTCAACAACTTCTTGCAGCTTGTGAGCACCTTCAATGTGGATTCTCTTCAAGTTAACAATCTTGGACATGTCTTGATGGAGAGCTCTCAGTTTTGGGCAATCAAGAAGCAACAGACGCTTAAGGCAAGGCATCAGAGAGATATGATGAGAGCTATCGCTGGAATTCCCAGTTTTGAGGGACCAACTTCTCAAACTGAACATGCCAATGACCTGAAGCACTTCAAGCTTTGGGAAAAAGGCGGTTGGAATTCCCACTCCTTTTCCCAGGAGTTCTTCGCCAATGGACTCTATGGCATCTGCACCTTTAATCTTAAGAAATTGCAGTTGTGGCATCTGACCTGCAGGTGGAAGCTCTGAACATGATATGCACTCATCGAGGTGCATCTGACGCAAGCTTGGCATGTTAAGCTCCGGTTTCGATCGTAGCCATTCTGGGAATATAGTACCCAGGAAACCAACAAGAAAAATGTATTCTAGGCTTGGCGACGGGATGAGCATATCGTAGACTTGCTGAATTTTCTGAACCTTGTCATGCTCATAGCGCGTTCTATCATGAGTTCCCATCTTCATTGTGCAGCGTAATCCCAGTTCTTTAAGATTACGATTGTTCTTCAGTACAAGTTCGCTACTGACAATCATTTGTACCATGTCCTCAACTGCCTGTTTGATTTCTGTTCCAACAACCTCTAGTTCATCTACAGGAGATGTCTGCTTTCTATCAACAATTGTTACATGGAATTGTTGACGTGTGGTTCTGTCCAAGTTGAACATCTCTGTGTTCATTTTTATCTCATCAAGCTTTTCATTTATGTCCTTAATTCTTCTAGCCACCCTGTGATCAAATGAAAGCTTTCCAAAACAAGAGACCATGGACTGATTGCAGCATACCGATCTAGGTGTCAGTAAAAGCTTTTCCGAATGAACCATAACAAGATCTATGATGACATCAACATCAAACATTACATTGCTCATGTTCTTCCACCATGCCTCTATCCATTTATCTTCCATGGCCAGAGCTTCAGCATCCTCCCGAATTGCGCTAAAATGTTCCAGATTATTCTTTAGCCTCTGAGAAAAAGGGTTTCCCCCCGCTTTGTATTACAAAGCAACCAACCGATACAACCGACGATAGGGGCTGGGGCGGAAGCAACACAAACACGCCCAAAAGAAAGAAAAGAGAAAAAAGAAAATAAACAAATGCCGATAACGGCGGATTGACAAAAATGACGAAGCCTCGTGACCGCTGCGACCACCGGAGATCGCCCTCCAAGCTTCGAAACTCCGAAATGCCAGTACCTAACAACACCTCCAAGAAGGGACGCAACGATGACGACGCTGCTGCCAAGGGTTTCCCCCGGTACACGGCGAGGAGAAAGGAAGGGTAGCCCCGACGCCCTCCAGGAAGGTCCAGCGGCACCCTCAGGCACCACCGCGTCGGTGTCGGCCAAGCCAACAGAGATTTCTCCCGATCCCAGCCTCTACCTCAAGCACTCCGGAGCTCGCCACCAGACCGACCACCACCCTGCGCCAACACGGACATGAAGCTTCCCACGCTGTCTCACCACGGCACCGCGAAGATGGTCTGCACAATGGAGAAGAGGAGCCGGGACTAGGGCAACAACACCGTCGGCATGCGGGAGGGCCCCACCTCCGCCGTCCACGGCGGTAGCCGACCGGACGCCATGGTAGGAGCCTACCGGGACCGTGGCCCCATGGGCCCGGCCGGGCCCTCAAATGCCCGGACAGCTCCCGCCTCCGCGCAGCAGCTAGTACGCCGTCGGCGTCGCTGTCCATGTCCAAGCCGCTCCCCTGCCTCCCCATATAGAGAGCGTCGCGGTCGCGCCGGAGCCGACCCGCAAGGACCCGGAAGGGACCCTACGGGCCCAGATCTGGGCCGGGGACACGCCCCGGCCGGCCAGCACCACCGGACCACCCCGCTGCCAAGAGGCGGCACCATCCACGGCGAGCACCGCCGGCCTCCACATCGGGACGCTAGACCGCCACTAGCCGAGGCGCACTGCCGTCGGCCATCACCGCCCGAGCAGGGGAGGACCATGCACGGGGAAGGGCAAGCCCACCACCGCCAGCATCACGCGGCCGAGGGCCGGCGGCGCAGGCTGACGGTGGTGGGAGGAGGGATGAGCGCGGGGAGGGGCTGTAGGCGCGCGGAGGAAGGGCCCCCGGCCGCCTCGCTCAAGGAGGCGGTGCGGGGGTACGGGGACGTGCAGGAGGGGAGGGGGAGAAGGGGAACGGGAGGAGGAGGGGGCTGGCGGCTCCGGCGGGCTCCGGCCACCGCAGCGGCGGCTCCGCACGGAGGAGCCGGCGGCGGCGGCGGGGAAACCCTAGGGAGCGGGGGAGCGGGAAGAATGGACTATTGATAACCTTGAAGGAAATATGTCCTAGAGGCAATAATAAAGTTATTATTTGTTTCCTTATATCATGATAAATGTTTATTATTCATGCTAGAATTGTATTAACCGGAAACATAATACATGTGTGAATACATAGACAAACTTAGTGTCACTAGTATGCCTCTACTTGACTAGCTCGTTAATCAAAAGATGGTTATGTTTCCTAACCATGAACAAAGTGTTGTTATTTGATTAACGAGGTCACATCATTAGTTGAATGATCTGATTGACATGACCCATTCCATTAGCTTAGCACCCGATCGTTTAGTATGTTGCTATTGCTTTCTTCATGACTTATACATGTTCCTATGACTATGAGATTATGCAACTCCCATTTGCCGGAGGAACACTTTGTGTGCTACCAAACGTCACAACGTAACTGGGTGATTATAAAAGAGCATTACAGGTGTCTCCAAAGGTACATGTTGGGTTGGCGTATTTCGATATTAGGATTTGTCACTTCGATTGTCGGAGAGGTATCTCTGGGCCCTCTCGGTAATGCACATCACATAAGCCTTGCAAGCATTACAACTAATATGTTAGTTGTGATATGATGTATTACGGAACGAGTAAAGAGACTTGCCGGTAACGAGATTGAACTAGGTATTGGATACCGACGATCGAATCTCGGGCAAGTAACATACCGATGACAAAGGGAACAACGTATGTTGTTATGCGGTCTGACCGATAAAGATCTTCGTAGAATATGTAGGAGCCAATATGGGCATCCGGGTCCCGCTATTGGTTATTGACCGGAGACGTGTCTCGGTCATGTCTACATTGTTCTCGAACCTGTAGGGTCCACACGCTTAAGGTTACGATGACAGTTATATTATGAGTTTATGCATTTTGATGTACCGAAGGTTGTTCGGAGTCCCGGATGTGATCACGGACATGACGAGGAGTCTCGAAATGGTCGAGACGTAAAGATTGATATATTGGAAGCCTATGTTTGGATATCGGAATTGTTCCAGGTGAAATCGGGATTTTATCGGAGTACCGGGAGGTTACCGAAACCCCCCGGGAGCCATATGGGCCTTAATGGGCTTTAGTGGAAAGGAGAAAGGGGCAGCCCAAGGTGGTTGCGCGCCTCCCCCCTCCCCTAGTCCTATTAGGACTAGGAGAGGTGGCCGGCCCCCCTCTCCCTCTTTCCCCCTCGGGGAATCCTAGTCCAACTAGGATTGGGGGGGGGGGGAGTCCTACTCCCGGAAGGAGTAGGACTCCTCCTGCGCCCTCCTCCTGGCCGGCGCCCCCCTCCCCCTTGGCTCCTTTATATACTGAGGCAGAGGCACCCCAGAAACACACAAATTGATCCACGTGATCATATCCTTAGCCGTGTGCGGTGCCCCCTTCCACCATAATCCTCGATAATATTGTAGCGGAGTTTAGGTGAAGCCCTGCTGCAGTAGTACATCAAGATCGTCACCACGCCGTCGTGCTGACAGAACTCTTCCCCGACACTTTGCGGGATCGGAGTCCGGGGATCGTCATCGAGCTGAACGTGTGCTAGAACTCGGAGGTGCCGTAGTTTCGGTGCTTGATCGGTCGGATCGTGAAGACGTACGACTACATCAACCAAACGCTTCCGTTGTCGATCTACTAGGTATGTAGATCACACTCCCCCCTCATTGCTATGCATCACATGATCTTGCGTGTGCGTAGGAAATTTTTTGAAATTACTACGAAACCCAACAAACCTGACCCAGCTTTGTCAAGAATTTGAACGTGAGGGCATCCAAAATTGTGCCCATATTACCCAAACATATGAAATCTGACTAAGATGCAAGTATGCCTGCTTAATGTTTTGCGGGCCTCTTGATATCCTTCTCCACACTTAATGTCATCAAAACCTCATTCTCAATAACCTGACCCAGCTTTGTCAAGAATTTGAACGTGAGGGCATCCAAAATTGTGCCCATATTACCCAAACGTATGAAATCTGACTAAGATGCAAGTACGCCTGCTTAATGTTTTGCGGGCCTTGTTATGGTGTGTGAGCACTGCTCTCAGTTGTTCCTCAGTTAATCGCCAGCACGATGCATTTCTCTGCACAAGTCAGTGACAGTTCATTTCATCAAAACGAGCTCAAGAAGCTCCAAAAGATATTAACTCTTAGAAGCAAAAACACTGGGAATTTCTATGGTTTTTCCAGAACAAAATACCATCAGCATTGCAAACAGAGGCTCTGTAATCTACAGCTTCAGGTATTTCTAAATCGATAACAAATAAGAGAATAAATTTGCAGAGGTCATGATCTGACAACACAACACCTGGAGCATCCAAACTAGAGCTTGGAACGACAGGGAACAAAGCAGAACTAAAGGTTGTACCTTTATACTCTGCCTGGCAGATGAATGAAGGGGCTGAGTAGGAGGTGGCGGAACGGTCTAGGACAGTGGCTGAAGCACGATGAGGCTAGCAAGGGGGCATCTGGATCAATGAACAATGAATGGTTATCTCAAGCCTGGACCATATAAGAAGTCAGATGTGCAACTCGGCACCGAGGGAGAGAAGAAGATGGCATACTCATACCTCACTGGTGACCCTGTTCTTGCTGTGAAGTGGAAGGGGAATCTTGTGTCTAGCTTGCCTCGTTGGATGCTTGCTCACACCTCAAGGCTGCTTCATAAACTTGGAAGGTGGGCAAATAAGACCAGTCAATTTGGTTGTCATCAAGACTGACTTAATAATAAAAAGGCTTTCGCCCCGCTTTATAAATAAAGAAAACTGCCAAAGAGCACACATACAAAGTCAAGTCCACACACACACCCAGGTCCCACAACAAAGTATAGAAGTTCAGCTGAGGGCACAGCTCAACAAGCCCAAAGAAAAATAAAGGAACAGAACACGCCGGACGAAGAAAATGCCTAGTCTAGTTCCGGCGGCAGCGGCGGCGGCGACAGGCGGACGGCCATCGAGCGAAGATCGATGATGAAGGCTGAGATGGCGTCGCGGTCCTAAGGGCGGCTAAGCGGCCGGCAAAGCTGCAAGAAACCCGAGAGTTTTAAAAGAGCGACAGAAGCCCGTCGGAGAGGCGTGCGCTGAATCACAAGCTTATTGCGGACAGTCCAGAGGGTCCATGCAAGGCCCCCGATCTCGAGCCACCTAATGTGGCGAGAGGTCACGGGGGACATCTGGAGTTCGGCAAATAGGTCAGGGAAGTTGGTGTGGCACCAATTTCCACCGACCGCTTCGCGAAAGCAGCTCCAGAGGAACTAAGCGGACACACAGGAGAAGAAAATGTGGTTCGAGTCTTCTGGGACCCCGCAAAGCGGGCAGATGCCCGTACCCGGTCCATTCCGCTTGCGCACCTCCACCCCAGACGGGATCCGACCGTGAATCCATTGCCACATGAAGATACGGATCTTCAGGGGTAGGCGGATGGACCACACCATCGATAGGGGGAGAGGGGCGGAAGATGGGGCTATGGCCATGTATAGCGACTTGGTGGATAATTGGCCCGAAGGCTCAAGGCGCCAACACACCAGGTCAGGGCCACCATCCACCATCGGTTCGTGGAGAGCAACACAGTCAAGCAACTCACGCCAGGCGGCGGATTCCATGGGGCCAAAGGCCCGCCGGAAAGCAAGGCGCCCTAAGTCAAGAAGGGCCCTATCCATAGAGATCACGGGATCGACGGGGATGGAGAAGAGGCCGGGAAAGCGAGCCGAAAAGGGAGTGTCCCCGGCCCAGCGATCAAACCAGAACAGCGTCGATGTCCCGGATCCCACCGAGATGGAGGTCCCAATACGGAGGACTGGGAGAAGCTGGACAATCGACTGCCAGAACTGAGATCCGCCAGACTTCTGGCAAAAGGCGAGGGGTTGTCCGCGCAAGTATTTGTTCCGGATGATGTCCAGCCAAAGGCCACCACGCCCTTGCGAGATGCGCCAAAGCCAGCGGGAGAGTAGGGCGATATTCATCCGTTTAGAGCACATGATGCCAAGGCCACCTTGCTCCCGGGGTTTGCAAATGTCAGGCCAACTGACCATATGATACTTCTGCTTGTCATTGTCACCCGCCCAGTAAAAGCGGGACTGGACCTTGGAGATCTCCTTGTGAAGGGTCTCATGGAGGCTGTAGAAACTCATGAGCAACAAGAGAAGGCCGGAGAGGGAAGAGTTGATGAGGATCGTCCAGGCCGCTTTGGAAAGCCACCTCCCCTACCATGGCTTGATGCGCGTTTGGAGCTTCGCCACGAAGGGGCGCAAGTCTGCGACAGTGAGCCGGGAGTCACTAATGGGCGTCCCCAGGTATGTTGTGTGGAAGGAACCCATGCGGCAATTAAGCCTGTTGGCGATGGCCAAAGCCTCCGTGGGGGAGTATCCCATCACCATCACATCACTCTTGGCGAAGTTGATCTTGAGGCCCGACATCTGTTGGAAGCAGAGAAGGAGGAACTTGAGGTTGGAGATATCCGTCTCCGAGCCTTCGACCATGATGATAGTGTCGTCAGCATACTGGAGGATGGAGATCCCGGAGCCACCGGCGAGGTGGGGAGTAATCCCACGAATATGGCCCGCGGCTTCCACCTTATCAAGGATGGACGTCAGCGCGTCGACGACCATATTGAACAAGAACGGGGAGAAGGGGTCACCTTGTCGGACCCCATAAAGGGTGGGGAAGAAAGGGCCGATCTCACCATTTATGTTCACGACCGTGCACCCGCAAGTGACCATTTGCATTACTCTCGTGATCCACCGATCGTCGAAACCCTTCCGAAGAAGGACTTCCCGAAGGAAGGGCCAGCTAACCGTGTCATAAGCCTTATGGAAGTCAATCTTCAGAAATACTGCCTTGAGGTTTTTGGTGCGAACCTCATGGAGGACTTCATGAAGGACTAGGACCCCATCCAGGATGTAACGGCCCTTAATGAAGGCCGACTGGTTGGGATGTGTCACACGATCAGCCAGCAGGGTCACCCTATTGGCGTACCCTTTGGCCAGGATCCGGAAGATCACGTTAATGATAGTGATCGGGCGAAATTGATGGATCCCATAGTTGAGGCGTCCGAGATCAATGGCGCCAACGTAGAACTCGTCGAAGATAGCCATGACCTCCGGTTTAATCACGTTCTAGAAGGTCTGGAAGAATTTAACAGGGAGGCCATCCGGACCAGGCGCTGAGGAGGGGTTCATGCCCTTGATGGCTTCCCAGACCTCCTGCTTGGAGAAGGGGGCCGTAAGGGCCGCGTTCTCCGACTCAGACACCAACGGGGGACCAGCCCAACAATCGGGGGCAAGAGAGAGGCCGCTCCGAGGAGCGGCAGAGAATAAGGTGAAGGAAATATGCCCTAGAGGCAATAATAAAGTTATTATTTATTTCCTTATATCATGATAAATGTTTATTATTCATGCCAGAATTGTATTAACCGGAAACATAATACATGTGTGAATACATAGACAAACAGAGTGTCACTAGTATGCCTCTACTTGACTAGCTCGTTAATCAAAGATGGTTATGTTTCCTAACCATAGACATGAGTTGTCATTTGATTAACGGGATCACATCATTAGGAGAATGATGTGATTGACTTGACCCATTCCGTTAGCTTAGCACTTAATCATTTAGTTTATTGCTATTGCTTTCTTCATGACTTATACATGTTCCTATGACTATGAGATTATGCAACTCCCGTTTATCGGAGGAACACTTTGTGTGCTACCAAACGTCACAACGTAACTGGGTGATTATAAAGGTGCTCTACAAGTGTCTCCAAAGATACGTGTTGGGTTGGCGTATTTCGAGATTAGGATTTCTCACTCCGATTGTCGAAGAGGTATCTCCGGGCCCTCTCGGTAATGCACATCACTTAAGCCTTGCAAGCATTGCAACTAATGAGTTAGTTGCAGGATGATGTATTACGGAACGAGTAAACAGACTTGCCAGTAACGAGATTGAACTAGGTATTGAGATACCGACGATCGAATCTCGGACAAGTAACATACTGATGACAAAGGGAACAACGTATGTTGTTATGCGGTCTGACCGATAAAGATCTTTGTAGAATATGTGGGAGCCAATATGAGCATCCAGGTTCCGCTATTGGTTATTGACCGGAGACGTGTCTCGGTCATGTCTACATTGTTCTCGAATCCGTAGGATCCGCACGCTTAAGGTTTCGATGACAGTTATATTATGAGTTTATGAGTTTTGATGTATCGAAGGAGTTCGGAGTCCAGGATGAGATCGGGGACATGACGAGGAGTCTCGAAATGGTCGAGACGTAAAGATCGATATATTGGACGACTATATTCGGACATCGGAAAGGTTCCGAGTGATTCGGGTTTTTCGGGAGTACTGGGGAGTTACGGGAATTCGTATTGGGCCTTAATGGGCCATACGGGAAAGGAGAGAAAGGCCTCAAAGGGTGGACGCACCCCTCCCCATGGGCTGGTCCGAATTGGACTAGGGAGGGGGCGCCCCCTTCCTTCCTTCTCCTTTTCCCTTCCCTTTCCTTCTCTCCTACTCCTACTACTTGGAAGGGATCCTAGTTCTGCTAGGAAAGGGGGAATCCTACTCCCAGTGGGAGTAGGACTCCCCTAGGACGCGCCATAGAGAGGGCCGGCCCCTCCCCTCCCCCACTCCTTTATATACGTGGCCAGGGGGCATCCCATAGACACAACAATTGATCTCTTGATCTCTTAGCCGTGTGCGGTGGCCCCCTCCACCATAATCCACCTCGATCATATTGTAGCGGTGCTTAGGCGAAGCCCTGCGTCGGTAGAATATCATCAACGTCACCACACCGTCGTGCTGACTCCCTCAACACTCGGCTAGATCGGAGTGCAAGGGACGTCATCGAGTTGAACGTGTGCAGAACTCGGAGGTGCCGTGCGTTCGGTACTTGATCGGTCGAATCGTGAAGACGTACGACTACATCAACCGCATTGTGCTAACGCTTCCGCTTTTGGTCTATGAGGGTACGTGGACAACACTCTCCCCTCTCGTTGCTATACATCACCATGATCTTGCGTGTGCGTAGGAATTTTTTTGAAATTACTACGTTACCCAACATAAGGATCTATAGAATCCGTTGACGTGGGATCGAATGTCGCGAGGGTCATGAAGGAGCGTCTCACCATCCTACAAAAGAGGGATGTTGTTGCATCTACGGCGGTCGTTGACAATGGCCTGAAAGTACGCCGTATTCGCGTCGCCCTTCAGGACTCATTTCTGAGCCCCACGGAGGTGCCAATAAGCCTCCTCATCGGTGTAAATCACGGAGAGCTGGTCTTTCAGGTCATACCGGGAAAGCCACTCGTCCGGAGAGAGCCCCACTGAGGGAGTCCTGGATTAGGGGGTGTCCGGATGGCCGGACTATACCTTCAGCCGGACTCCTGGACTATGAAGATACAAGATTGAAGACTTCGTCCCGTGTCCGGAAGGGACTTTCCTTGGCGTGGAAGGCAAGCTTGGCGATACGGATATGTAGATCTCCTACCATTGTAACCGACTCTATGTAACCCTAACCATCTCCGGTGTCTATATAAACCGGAGGGTTTTAGTCCATAGGACAACATACAGAACAACAATCAGACAATAGGCTAGCTTCTAGGGTTTAGCCTCTCCGATCTTGTGGTAGATCTACTCTTGTACTACCCATATCATCAATATTAATCAAGCAGGACATAGGGTTTTACCTCCATCAAGAGGGCCCAAACCTGGGTAAAACTTCGTGTCCCTTGCCTCCTGTTACCATCCGGCCTAGACGCACAGTTCGGGACCCCGTACCCGAGATCCGCCGGTTTTGACACCGACATTGGTGCTTTCATTGAGAGTTCCTCTGTGTCGTCGCCGTCAGGCTTGATGGCTCCTACTATCATCGATAGTGATGCGGTCCAGGGTGAGACTTGTCTCCCCGGATAGATCTCTGTCTTCGGCGGCTTTGCACTGCGGGCTAATTTGCTTGGCCATCTGGAGCAGATCGAAAGCTACGCCCCTGGCCGTCAGGTCAGGTTTGGAAGTTTAAACTATACGGCTGACATCCGCGGGGACTTGATCTTCGACGAAGTCGAGCCACTGCCGAGCGCGCCGCACTATCACTACGGGCATGATCTAGCTCTGCCACCGAACAGTGCCCTGGAGGCCGCACCCGCATCGGCTTCGACCGTTAATTCGGAGCCAACTACGCCGATCGAGGATGGGTGGTTGGACGCCGCCTCGGGGGCTGCGATCCCAACGACGATCGAGCCGAACACCAGCCCCGCACTCCGCGAGACTCGTGACTCCAAGGAGCCGGACTCCTTCCCGGACTCCGAACCTTCCGCGCCCCTGTCGATTGAATCCGATTGGGCGCCGATCATGGAGTTTACCGCCGCGGACATCTTTCAGCACTCGCCCTTCGGCGATATTATGAAATCACTAAAGTCTCTCTCTTTGTCAAGAGAGCCCTGCCCGGATCATGGCCAGCAGGATTGGGATGCGGAAGACGAAGAAATTCGACGCCCACCCACCACCCACTTTGTAGCCAATGTCGACGATTTAACCAACATGCTCGACTTCGACTCTGAAAACATCACGGTATGGACGACGATGCGGGAGGCGAAGAAGAACCACCGCCCACAGGGCGCTGGATGCCCACCTCATCATATGACGTATACATGGTGGATGCACCAAAAGATGACGACGAGGAGCGGAAGGACGCACCGAAGGCGTGTTCCCTCGAGAAGCAGTCAAAGCGGCGACACAAGTGCCACCCCAAATCCCGCCTCGACAGAAATAACGATCACACAGACCCAGTGCTGGAGCAGGGCAAACCGCTGCCGGACAACGGCAATCCGGATAATCAAACCGAACAAACAAATTCTATCAAGGATAATAGTCCGGACGACATAATGCCGGACAGGCACCCGGAGCAGCAGAATGCCCATAAAAGGCTTGTTGCCACCGCGAGGAGTCTTAAAAAGCAGAAGCAAAGGCTCAAGGCTGCGCAAGACACACTCCAAATCAGATGGAGTAAAATACTCAACACAGCAGCGAGGTACGGCGACAATCGCCCCTCCAAGAGCTACCCAAAGCGGAAGTTGTTGCCTGAATTCGATGAGGAGGCCTCAGACCCCCCACAACCAAATATCAAAGCAGCCACCTGGCCGGATAGACGACCCCTCTACCAATACAGAGCGGCATACAACGCCACTCACAATACAACACGCGACCCATGCGAGGGCTCGCACCCAAAGGACGGCGCAACAAGATCCATCTATGGACCACGCAAGCGCACCCCAGCATACGATGCAACACAACAAACATCCGAACAACACGGTACACCCAGCTACAGGGGTGCTGCACACCCCCTATGTTTCACCGATGAGGTGCTGGGCCATGAATTTCCAGAGAGATTCAAACCCGTAAACATAGAGACATACGATGGAACAACAGACCCCGGGGTCTGGATTGAGGACTACATCCTTCATATCCATATGGCTCGAGGAGATGATCTCCACGCCATCAAGTACTTACCCCTCAAGCTCAAAGGGCCAGCTCGTCACTGGCTTAAAGGCCTCCCCGAAAGCTCCATTTGAAGTTGGGAAGAGCTTGAAGACGCCTTTCGGGTAAATTTTCAAGGGACTTATGTCCGACCTCCGGATGCGGACGATTTGAGTCATATAACTCAACAGCCCGGAGAGTCAACCCAAAAGCTTTGGAACAGGTTTCTTACTAAAAAGAACCAGATTGTTGACTGTCCGGACGCCGAAGCCTTGGTATCTATTAAGCATAGCGTCCGTGACGAATGGCTCGCCAGAAACCTCGGCCAAAATAAGCCGAGAACGATGGCCGCATTAACAAACCTCATGACTCGCTTTTGCGCGGGTGAGGACAGCTGGCTAGCTAGATGCAGCACCAGCGACCCCAGTACATCTGAAGTTAGAGATGGAAACGGGAAATCACGGTGCAACAGCAATAACAAATGCCGGAATAAAGAAGACAGCACGAAGGGCACGGCAGTAAATGCCGGATTCAAAAGCTCTCGGCCAGGTCTGCAAAAGCCGCCCTCTAAAGGCACCAGGGATGAATTGTCCAGCCTCAAAAAAATTCTGGACCAAGTATATCAGATCCATAGTACCCCTGGTAAACCTGCTAATCATACCCACAGAGAATGTTGGGTCTTCAAGTAGTCCGGCAAGCTCAACGCCGTACACAAGGGGGAGGATACACCAAGTGAAGACGAGGATGAGCCTCCCAAGCAAGACACTGGGGAACAAAAGAAATTTCCACCAGAAGTCAAAACAGTAAACGTGTTACATGTGATCAAGGGAAAAAACAATGCGCCACTCCCAGGAAAATATACCCAAGTGCCTGTCACCGCGAAGTCCTGCCACTGGTCGTCTCAACCGATCACTTTCGACCATCGCGATTACTCAGCAAGTATCCGACGCGCGGGATGGGCTGCCCTGGTATTAGACCCAGTAATTGGCGGATATCACTTCACACGAGTCTTGATGGACGGTGGCAGCAATCTAAACCTAATATATCAGGATACAATCCGCGGGATGGGGTTAGACCCAACAAAAATTCGCCATAGCAATACTACCTTTAAAGGAGTAATGCCAGGCCCAGGGGCTCGTTGTACGGGCTCCCTCCTACTACAAGTTATATTCGGCTCCCCCGATAACTTCCGTCGCGAGCATTTAACCTTCCACATCGCTCCTTTCCAAAGTGGCTATCAAGCACTGCTCGGACGCGAAGCTTTCGCTCGCTTTAATGCAATACCACACTACGCCTCCCTCACACTCAAGATGCCCGGTCCACGTGGCATCATTTCAGTCAACGGAAATATCAAGCGATCTCTGCGCGCCGAAGAGAGTGCGGCTGCCTTGGCAGCCGCACACTAAAGGCGCCCGGACCAGCGAAAGCATCCAATAGGTCGTCAAGACCTCAGACACAACTAATCAAGTCCGGCGCCGCTATTTATACCAAATAAATGGTCACACTCCTATTTGTCAATACAAGGGGCTCAACGCACGCAGACAAGTGGCAATTTTTTTCTCATCTTGAATTATACATGGTTTCTTTAAAAACTATCTTTTTGCACAACTTTTTCACCTAAATTCCTCTCTTTTACAGACGATCATCATGCTACACCCGTCCAGGATACGGCACAACAGAGACACACGCGCAGACGTGCAGCAGGGACCCGCTCCAAGGATTCTTTTTAGATTAACACCCTGCATAAACCTTTTTTACTGTCTCTTGTTGATACATATCCACCATTGAGAAGGATGCTGACGTCTTGGCATGTGGCCACGCCAGAACAATGCACGTACCTGGACACAAGGGGCTTCTTACAAAGGCCATTATTTAGGCCCGGTTTATACCACAAAGACCGAATACCTTAGGGAGTGTTCGGCGTCGCGAGTTTGGCCCTATATGCATCAGCTCCAAATCATTGTCTTTGGTCAAATGTTGGGTTTACCCGGCTCCTGTGTTTTGGTGCCTTAGGTTCCGCTTTACCGGCTAAGGTAGCACCAGGAGAACTACTGCGATTGTGCCCTGGTTCATCCGGACGAGCACCTCAGTAGAGAAAGCCGAAAACTGACTGTCATGATATAGCGTGAGACTGGTCAACCACTCGATGACCTGTTGGAATGTAAGAATTCCTCCGCCTTAACGAAGGGCCATTTTCCGGCCAGGCATGTATGCACCCTGGGATCGGGAGAGTGCGGAGCCACCAGGGGCTATCTAGTAGCCCCACTGTCAAACTCCTATGGCTAAGTGAAAGTGCTAAAGCATTATAGTCTGGTTGCCTCGCTCGCTCCGCTATCACCTCCTTAATAGGACCAAGACGTTGGGTTAAGTGTGAACGCGTGTTTTTTGCGAGCACGTCCGCATTATATGCGTGGGGGTTGAAGCCGACGGCTGCAATCTTTCAGGTTATACACATGTATACATAAACGGCCGCCCAGGAGGCATCATATTACTTCCAGGAAAAAGTATAAAAATAGCCTTATAAAAATTTATAAAAGCATTTCGCTTACAATGAGATTACATATCACTCAAACATAATATTTTTTGAGCACTGGGTCTCTATCAAACGAGCACCCTCAAGAACTTCTTCAAAGTAGTGCTTAGCAGCCATTCGGCCTATGGCCGAATCCCGCGCTACAATAGTGGTAGCATCCATCTCCGCCCAGTATGCTTTAACACGGACAAAGGCCATCCGTGAGCCCTCTATGCATGCCGACCTCTTCATCGCATTAATGCGCGGCACCACGTCAAGGAACTGCTGCACCAAGCTGAAATAGCTGTTCAGTTTTGGCCTTTCCGGCCATAGCTGATCCACAACAGACCTCATGGCGAGTCCGGACAACCTATTCAGTTCGGCCCATTCGACTAATTGGTCAGTCAATGAAAGCGGACGCTCGGGAGAATGGAATTGTGTCCAAAACAGCTGGTCCACTTCACGGTCCGTCTGATCCTGGAAGTACTTGGCCGCATCGACAGCACTCGCCGCCAAATCCATATACACATCCTCCGAACTCCACAGCCGATCCAGAGGGGCATACCGTGGATCTCCAAACTTCCTCCGCAACATAAAGGATTTCCCAGCTACAATATCCCCAGCTTCCCGTAGCTCCTCCTTCTTCGCCCTCATAGCAGAGCGAATGTCTTTTCTCGTCGCAGCAGCCTTCTCAAGGTCCGATGCCTTCGCTAGGTTTTCCTTTTCAAGAACCCAGCAACGGTCGGTGGAGGCTTTTAATTCTATGGCCATCTTGGCCATCTTATCTCGGCTCTCGCCATGCGCGGCCTTCTTGGCTTTCAACTCTTTGGCCGCCTTCAAAGCAGCCGCATTACCCAACCTCGCTTGTTCCTTGGCTCGGGCAAGTTCTGCCCGCAAGGCTTCAACAGTGGCAGCTCCATCTGCAGTCACAACATATTAAAGATACTGGCATCATGCTGCTCTTACTATGTGGCGTTTACCAGATAATGACACTTACCCTGTGCCTCGTCAAGCCTTTTGTTAACAAGCTCGATGTTGGCGTCTGGTGCATCCAACTATCGTTTTAAATGGGCAAACTCGCTAGTCCGGCTAGCCACTGGAGCTTCCATCACCTGCACATAGAGGCAGTATGGTTATTACCTGGGAATATGATACTCTGTTCGTCATCGTTTCCGATGACAACCAGAGTCTCAGGGGATACTATCTACACAAGGCACACCTAGCATGTGCAGGACTATCATACATTATTTTACGTACCTCAAAGCCTGTCAGTAGACTCATAAAAGCTTCATGCAATCCGCTTTCGGCGGACGAGATTCTCTCCATCACCGTATTCATCAGCATACGGTGTTCATCTAAGATGGCCGCTCGCCCCACCAACTCCCTCAGCAAAGATATATGCGATGGTTATTTTCTCAGAAGAAAAAGATGGCATACCTGTACTATTAAAGTATTTCGGGTCACTTACGACTCGCTGGAGAATTGATCCCCCCGCGGACTTTGTGCGGCAAAAGCACCCCCATGGTAGGACACTCTGTGGGAGACTTCTTCTCCCGTTTGGAAGCTTCGGCTTCCGAATCCCCGGCGCAGTCCTTTTCCTCCTCCGGTCGTCTTCCTTCATGGAGACGCTCGCTCCCTCGGTTAGAATGGGCAGCGTTGGGGGCCCGCGTCCGCCCGTATTATCCTCCCCAGTATCTTCCTTCAAGGGCTCCGGGCAAGGTGCGACCTGGAGCATCTTTTCCAATACCGGATTGTCCAAACCCTCAGGGAGGGGGGCCGAACACCGAATCAACTTCGCCTTTGTTAGCCAGTCCTGGTCAAAAAGAGAACTCTCAGAAATAACTTCATAACAAATGAGAGATAGTATGTTCGGCCGAAAGATTCCTTACCTGTTCGGCGGCGCGATTACTGCTCAGGCCCACGTCCTTGGTGATTTCCGGACACTCTACCTGAGGTCCGAAGAATGAATTGTACATCTCCTCGTGCGTCAGGCCGAGGAAATTTTGAATGACACACGGTCCCTCGGGATTGAACTCCCACAAGCGAAGGGGCCGGCATTTGTAAGGCTGGACTTGACGAACCAGCATAACTTGTATTACCGCAACCAAACTAAAATCTCCATTGAAGAGATCTCGAATGCGGCTTTGCAGTATAGGCACGTCCTTGGCTGGACCCCAGCTCAGACCTCTGCTGATCCATGACATCAGTTGTGGTGGAGGGCCTGAGCGGAAAACTGGGGCGGCCGCCCACTTGGCACTTCTAGGAGCCGCGATGTAGAACCACTTCTGTTGCCACAATTCAGACACCTCTGGAATGGAACCTTTGGGCCATGGAGCTCCCGTCATCTTGCATATTGAGGCACCTCCGCACGCTGCATGTTGCCCCTCGATCATCATCGGCTTTACTTCAAAGGTCTTGAGCCACAGGCCAAAGTGAGGGGTAACCCGGAGGAAGGCCTCACACAGGACAATAAATGTCGTGATATGAAGAAAGGAGTCCGGAGCTAGATCATGGAAATCTAGCCCGTAATAAAACATCAAACCCCTGACGAAAGGATCCAGAGCAAGGCCTAGACCTCGGAGGAAGTGGGAGACGAACACGACGTTCTCGTTGGGTTCGGGGGAGGGGACGGCCTGCCCTCGGGCAGGCAGCCGATGCAAAACCTCGGCGGTCAGATATCTGGCCTCCCTCAAGTTTTTGATGTCTTCTTCCGTGACGGAGGAAGGCATCCATCGGCCTTGAAGGCTAGATCCGGACATGATTGAAGGTTCGGAGCACCTGACCTGAACTTTGGGTGCTTGAGCTTGAGGTGGGGGAAGGATTCAATTGAGCACGGGAGGGAAAAAATAAAAGCCTTGCCCCTTTATAAAGAGGGTGAATATCAAGCGTCCTCTCCGTGGCCGTTTGGACTTGCCTATAGTCTAGGAGTCCTAGAAGCGGTTGGGTTACCCACGCCCGTATCAATGAGAATCCCGGAATAAGGGGACACGATCTCTGCTTTAACAAGACGTGCCAAGGAAACCGCCTCGCATGACACGCTGAGATGGGATAATAAAACGATTCGAATAAAGGCTTGGCCGTGGTGCGATGTCACACTACGGAATACGTCAGCAGATTAGATTTGTGTAAATATTATTCTCTCTATGGCAATATGTGGAAACTTATTTTGTAGAGCCGGACACTATCTTTGTGATCAAAATCTTCTATGAAGTACTTGGAGGAGGAACCCGCCTTGCAATGCCGAAGACAATCTGCGCGCTGGACTCGTCGTCATTGAAGCCTGGTTCAGGGGCTACTGAGGGAGTCCTAGATTAGGGGGTGTCCGGATGGCCGGACTATACCTTCAGCCGGACTCCTGGACTATGAAGATACAAGATTGAAGACTTCGTCCCGTGTCCGGGAGGGACTTTCCTTGGCGTGGAAGGCAAGCTTGGCGATATGGATATGTAGATCTCCTACCATTGTAACCGACTCTATGTAACCCTAACCCTCTCCGGTGTCTATATAAACCGAAGGGTTTTAGTCCGTAGGACAACATACAGAACAACAATCAGACCATAGGCTAGCTTCTAGGGTTTAGCCTCTCCGATCTCGTGGTAGATCTACTCTTGTACTACCCATATCATCAATATTAATCAAGCAGGACGTAGGGTTTTACCTCCATCAAGAGGGCCCAAACCTGGGTAAAACTTCGTGTCCCTTGCCTCATCTTACCATCCGGCCTAGACACACAGTTCAGAACCCCCTACCCGAGATCCACCGGTTTTGACACCAACACCCACCGCATCAGCGCGCAGGTCAAGGGCCTGGATCATGGATAACAACGCCTTCTTGCACTCTCGAAGGTCACGACCCAGGTTAGCACCCCAGCCCTTCATGAACTGTCGTCCGCACTTCGCGCAGAAGTGCCACGAGTCAATGGCCGAGGGGGGACGGGGGTGGGGGTGGGCGCGAGCCTCGATCCACCGAGCGACAACCACATCGATGAACCCGGTTTGGGAGAGCCAGAAGGTCTCGAACCGGAATTGAGGGGTGATTGGTGGACGCTCGTCAGCCGAGGAGAGGAGCAGAGGGACATGATCCGAGCCAATCCGGGTGATGGCGCGAAGGGAGGCAACGGAGCATCGGAGGTCCCACTCGGGGGACACTAGGATCCGGCCCAAGATGGACTGGGTTGGGGTGGCCTGCCGGTTGGTCCAGGTGAACCTGGCACCAATCCTATCAATTTCGCGGAGACCAAGGTCGGCAATGAAGTCATTGAACATTTGCATCCGAGCAAAGCAGACATTAGCATTGCTCTTGTCTTCCGCAACACGAAGGAGGTTAAAATCGCCACCCACCACCACCGGAAGGGAGGCCGCAGAGATCTTCCGGTGGAGCTCCTCGAGAAAGGCGGCAGACTGACTATGGTCTGCCGGCCTGTAGATGATGATGACCTCCCACTTGAAGTTGAGAGACCTCTCGAAAAGCTCCATGCTCACAGAGAATTCTCCCCGCTCCATGCTCCCCACCTCAAAGGTGGCATCCTTCATGCCTAAAAGGATGCCACTCAAGTGGCCGACACTCCCACTAGAAGGGAGCCAATGCCACACAAAGAGGTGGGAGCTCAAACAGTCAAGCTCAGGGAGAGAGAATTCAAGACGCATGGTTTCTTGGATGGCAACTATGTCAATGTGTTCCTCACGCATGTACTCTATGAGTTGACGGCGTCGGCCATCATGGCCAAAACCGCGGATGTTCCAGAACAGGGCACGCATTAAGGCGCCACTGGGGGGCTGCTTGACCCCAGGACACAAGAGTCACTTTGAGCATGGAGGGCCGCGGTGCAGGAGCGAGTGCAACCACGGATTTCGACCTCCCCCACCGGAGGAGGGGCACCTAACTGCCTCAACGCCACCAGGGGAGGGGCCTCACCGGCCGAGGGCGGAACAAGAGGCAGAAGGAGAGCCGCACAGGCCTCCGCGAGCCTCCCATCAAGGATCTCGCGGGCGCGGATAGCCGCAATCTGGACTAAGGGGGGGCGAACTTCCCCCCTAAAAATGATCGCCGAGTCAGAGGCCACCTTCACGAGGTTGCCAAGAGGAATCGACTCGAGAGCAGAGAAGGAACAAGACGAAGTTGAAGGGGGAACGGCAGGCGTACCTAGCTCCAGGTTCCGAGCAGCAGCACGGATCTCTGCCCGCTCGGTGATGGGCAGAGCCGGACTGCCCTCGAGGTGCGCCGCATCCAGCCGAGCACTCCGACGGGACGCAACCACCGGGGAGGAGGCTGACCGGCTTCGGCGCGAGTAGGTGGCAGACCATGGAGGGGGGGTTGGGCGGCCACGGGGGTGGTTACCCGAGCCTCCCCATCCGTGGTCAGGGCCCCCGCTGGTGAAGCCAGATGAGCGGACACGGAACAACAGAGGAGGAGCGAAGCCGGGGTCGGAGCCGGTGCCGGGGGAAGCAGGGTCGGAGGAGCCTCGAGGGGGGAGTGGGTGGGCTGAGCGGCCGTGGGAGGCGACGCTGAAAGGGGGGCGTCGGCCACCGCAGGGGAGACCACCTGATCGACCAGGGGTAGACTGGGGACCGGAGTATCCGCCGAGGGGAGGACCAACTCCGGCCCCAGCGCGACGGGAGCAGCCGAGGAGGGAGAGCACGGTGAAGAAGCCGGGCAGACAACCAGGCCGACGCTGGAGATGTCGCTCGCCTCGAAGGAGGTCGCCGCAGATGTCGAGGGACCGCCGAAGGCCTGGCTGAGGGCGGCCTAGCGTCCCTTGCCCCCGGCGGCAGGAGGAGGGGGCGAGGGGGATGGGGAGCGGGAGTCCTCTGAACCCCCCTCCTCATCCGAGCGGTGGGAGCGGCCACGGTGACGTCCGTGGTAGTCCCCATCGGCCCCTGGGTTGCCACCAAGGAGGCCGGCATCGAAGAAGCGGGGGCGACCGACGTGGTTGGGAGGCTCGGGGGAGATCCTGAGGTCAAAGCCCTAGTCGTTGAAGAAACACGAACGATGGTGCGGAGCTTGGCGGAGTCGAGGCACTTGACCTTGACCCGTACCTCCTCCTCTTTGTGCAGAGAGAGCTCATCGACCACCACCACCTTGCCCAAGAGACGGGACATCTGGCGGATGACGAGCTCAGACCGCGCAATATCAGGGAGGCTGGCCACAAGAATCCAAGCGGTGTCAAGAACGGCCACGGCCTGAGCATCAAGGATCGGCTCAGAGATGTCGACAACCAGCTGGTTGAGAGCGAGCGTGATCTGGCCACTGCGCGTCGCGTAGCCGTAGCTGACGGCGTCGGGGAAGACAACAGTGAAGATGTGGCCAGCAGTGGGGGTGATCGCCCGGTCCCACTGGCGACGGTAGAGGTGGTTGAGCTCGGCCTCGATCATCTTCGGGGAGGTCACCCCGTCGACCATCGTGACGACCGCCTGGAGGGAGGGGGAGGGAGGTGGCACGTCAGGGACCTCAAGGTGGAAGAAGCCCAGCCACTCGATGTCGTGGCCGTACATCATGAGCTCGGACAACATCGGACGGTCCGGGCACAGGAGGGCAGGGTGCCCCGGATCCTTGCAGAGGTAGCAGCACTAGGGGTTGACGCATTTGACTTGCGAGTGGCCCACCACCCCGCGATTGAAGCACGGAGGGCGGGGAAGGCCAGAGACAGGGCCCGGAACGGAAGAGGAGCGCGGACCCGGGGGGTAGGGCCAGACTGGGCGCCCCGCCCCGTGCTACGGTGCTTCTTCTTCTTGGCGGGGCCGGAGCATCCATGGGCAGGGCCCCCGCCAGGAGCAGCAGCCGCGGACGAGGGCGCGGACGCCACCGCATGAGGTGGCACGTACTTTCGGGCGGGAGGCGCCGGAGGCTGGGTGGGACCGCGCGGAGAGGTCGGTCGAGAAGACCGAGGCGGAGTGGGAGATCGGGTGAAACCGGGAGCAGGGGAGGGCGAGCGGCGCCGGGAACGCCAGTCACCTGAGGCAGCCGGACGGTGGGAACAAGATCGTCCCCACGAGTCGCGGCGGCTCGGGGAGCGGCGGTCCGCACGATGTCCCTCCTGGAGGTCACGAAGCTCACGACACAGCTCGTCCTCGCGGCGGAGCGCCTCGGGCGACGGCAGAGGCGGGTCGCGCCGGTTGGACCGCTCGTCGGCGCGGTGTTTGTGCCGCACACCGCCGTCGTCCCACTCCCGGGGCATCGGGGGCCGAGGCGCAGGAGGGGGGCGGGGGGTGTTGGGGATCATAGCAGAAATTTAAAATTTTCTATGCATCACCAAGATCAATCTATGGAGTAATCTAGCAACGAGGGGAAGGAGAGTGCATCTACATACCCTTGTAGATCTCTAAGCGGAAGCGTTGCAGGAACGTGGATGAAGGAGTCATACTCGTAGCGATTCAGATCGCGGTTGATTCCGATCTAAGTGTCGAACAACCGCGCCTCCGCGTTCAACACATGTGCAGCCCGATGACGTCTCCTACGCCTTGATCCAACAAGGGGAGAAGGAGAGGTTGGGGAAGACTCCGTCCAGCAGCAGCACGATGGCGTGGTGGTGGTGGAGGAGCGTGGGACTCCAGCAGGGCTTTGCCAAGCACTACGAGAGACGAGGAGGGAGAGGGGTAGGGCTGCGCCAAGAGAGAGATCGAATCGTATGTTCGGCAGCCCCCATACCTCAAGTATATATAGGGGGAGGGGAGGGGGCTGCGCCCCCTCTAGGGTTCCCACCCCAAGGGGTGCGGCAGCCCCAGATCCCATCTAGGGTGGCGGCCACAAGGGGGAGAGGGGGAAGCGCACCTGGGGTGGGCCTTCACTAGTAGAAAAAGGGTCAAACGTGAAGCACATTAGTGCCGGTTTGAATTTGAGCCGACACTAATGTGTGCATTAGTGCTGGTTCCAACGGCTAGCCGACCGCTCTCATTAGTACCGGTTCATGGCGAACCTTTAGCACCGGTTCGTGCCACGAACCGGTACTAAAGTGAGTGGTGGCAGAATGTTGTCAGTCCGGGGCCCCTCCAGCACCTTTAGTACCGGGTCGTATCACGAACCGGTACTAAAGGTCGTCCTACATAGACCCTTCGTCCACCCGAGCTCGCTCTGTTCTTCCCCTTTCCCCTCTCCTCTTTGTTCTTTTCCCTCTTCCTCTCAAGCTCATCACACCTTTTGCCCAAAATTTGTCAAGATTTGAAGGCCCCCATCCATTCAAATGATCACAAAGGTTAGCAACTTTGTCCTTTCATCTCTCATTGCTAGATTAGCTCGTGCAATGCTTTATATAGTGATTGATTTTTGAGTTTAGTAATTTGGGAGGAATTATATATATGTGCTAGTATTTGATTTATATGCAATTTGAGGTCAAAAGTAACACTTAGTTTGCATATGTAGGTGTGGTTTACTTAGTACCTTCTAAATCTTCGTCGTAACCACCGTCGATCGCTCGCAACGTCCCGTCGCCGGCACCACCTTGTGGTGAGCCTCTTGTTCATGAAGTTTTATATAAAAAATTGATGTTTGTGTGATTTGGATATATAGTTACTCGTATAATTATCTTACCCATACGTTGTTTGTTATACATAGTGCCATGGTTTTGATATCCGTCCCCGTCGGCCCTCGTCCGGGTTATGATTTGGATGTGGTATATTCTCTTTTAAAACTATTCATTGCATTTCGTGTTTATGACAAATTATGCCCATCAAGTTGACATAGATATTTGTATGTAGGAGGTAGTTGAACCGAAAATTCCAACCGACCCTATTGTCGATAGGTTAAATTTAGTTGAAAGAGAAAATGAGGATTTGAAGGAAAAATTGAAAAAAAATTGAGGGGGAGAAGATGGAATTGGAGTTGCATGTTGCCGATGTCGTCGATGATCACAAGATTAAGATGGAGAAAATGCGCTTGAAGATTAGAAAGATTAGAAAATATGCCATTCATAGTGAGGCTTGGTATCATTATGCTGTTGGATCAATTGTTACCTTAGTTGCGATCTTGATTGCATTTGTTGTTGCATTTAAATTCTTTAGCTAGAGAGTTATTTGTTTGTTGCATTTAAGTGTTGTATGATCTTTATGTATGAACTTTATGTATTGTATTAATTTGGTGTTTTCGGTGCTGTGTACTGAAGATGAGCCAGCAATGGATGTACGATGACCGATGATGTCCCGAGTTCATGAATGGCGTGCGTACTTTTCTGCTTGCGGCTGAGGCAAACAAGCGGGCGGATGGTTTTATGCCTTGTCCATGTGCTGGCTGTAAGAATGGTCACAATTACTCTACGTCAAGAACCATTCACGTCCACCTGTTTGAGTCCGGTTTCGTGCCCCACTATAATGTTTGGACCAAGCATGGAGAAAGAGGGGTTATGATGGAAGACAATGAAGAAGAAGAGGACGACGACAGCTATCCTGGCCATGGGTTCCCTGAATACGATGATACAACAATCAGGGAAGAAGCTGAGCCGGTAATGCGGGAAGAAGCTGAGCCGGCAATGCGGGAAGAAGCTGAAGAAGAGGCATCGGATGAGCCCGTTGATGATCTAGATCGGGCCATTGCCGATGCAAAGACAAACTGCGCAAGTGATTTGGAGAAGAAGAAGTTGCAGCACATGTTAGAGGATCACAAAAAATTGTTGTACCCGAATTGCGTAGGTGACAAGAAAAAGCTGGGCACCACACTGGAATTGCTACAATGGAAGGCAGAGAATGGTGTATTTGACAAGGGATTTGGAAAGTTGCTGGTAATGATAAAGAATATGCTTCCAAAGGACAATGAATTGCCCGAGAGTACATACGAAGCAAAGAAGGCCGTCTGCCCTCTAGGGTTAGAGGTGCAGAAGATACATGCATGCCCTAATGATTGCATCCTCTACCGCGGTGAGTACGAGGATTTGAACGCTTGCCCAGTATGCGGTGCATTGCGCTATAAGATCAGCCGCGATGACCCTGGTGATGTCGAGGGCGAGCGCCCCAGGAAGAAGATTCCTACCAAGGTGATGTGGTATGCTCCTATAATACCACGGTTGAAACGTTTGTTCCAAAACAAAGAGCATGCCAAGGTGATGCGATGGCACAGAGAAGACCGTAAGAAAGACGGAAAGTTGAGAGTACCCGCTGACGGGTCGCAGTGGAGAAATATTGAAAGAAAGTACGGGAAGGAGTTTGCAGACAACGCAAGGAACGTATGGTTTGGTCTAAGCGCAGATGGCATTAATCCTTTTGGGGAGCAGAGCAGCAACCATATCACCTGGCCTGTGACTCTATGTTTGTATAACCTTCCTCCTTGGTTGTGCATGAAGCGGAAGTTCATTATGATGCCAGTGCTCATCCAAGGCCCTAAGCAACCCGACAATGTTATTGATGTGTACCTAAGGCCATTAGTTGAAGAACTCTTACAACCATGGAATGGAACAGGTGTACGTGCGTGGGATGAGCACATGGGGGAAGAATTTGACCTAAAGGCATTGCTGTTCGTGACCATCAATGATTGGCCTGCTCTCGGTAACCTTTCAGGACAGACAAACAAGGGATACCGCGCATGCACGCACTGTTTGGACGATACCGATAGTATATATTTGGCTAATTGTAAGAAGAATGTGTACCTGGGACATCGTCGATTTCTTCCGAGCAGGCATCCCGTAAGAAAGAAAGGAAAGCATTTCAAAGGTGAGGCGGATCACCGGACGAAGCCTCGCCACCGTACTGGTGCTGATGTACATGATATGGTCAATGATTTGAAGGTGGTCTTTGGAAAGGGTCCTGGTGGACAACCTGTTCCGAATGACGCTGACGGACGCGCACCCATGTGGAAGAAGAAATCTATATTTTGGGACCTGCCCTATTGGAAAGACCTAGAGGTCCGCTCCGTAATCGATGTGATGCATGTGACGAAGAATCTTTGTGTGACCCTGCTTGGCTTCTCGGGTGTGTATGGGAAGACAAAGGATACACCTGAGGCACGGGAGGACTAGCAACATATGCACGGAAAAGACGGCATACATCAGGGTCATGCAAGCTACGCTCTTAGCAAAGAAGAGAAGGAAATCTTCTTTGAATGCCTGCTCAGTATTAAGGTACTGTCTGGCTTCTCGTCGAATATAAAGGGAATAATAAACATGGCAAAGAAAAAGTTCCAGAACCTAAAGTCTCATGACTGCCACGTGATTATGATGCAACTGCTTCCGATTGCATTGAGGGGGCTTCTACTGGAAAACGTTCGATTAGCCATTGTGAAGCTATGTGCATTCCTCAATGCAATCTCTCAGAAGGTAATTGATCCACAAATCATACCAAGGTTAGAGAATGATTTGGTGCAATGTCTTGTCAGTTTCGAGTTGGTGTTCCCACCATCCTTCTTCAACATCATGACACACGCCCTAGTTCACCTATGTTAAGAGATTAACGTTTTGGGTCCTGTATTTCTACACAATATGTTCCCCTTTGAGAGGTTCATGGGAGTCTTAAAGAAATATGTTCATAACCATGCTAGGCCAGAAGGAAGCATCTCCAAGGGCCATGAAAATGAGGAGGTCATTGAGTTTTGTATTGACTTTATTCCTGACCTTAAGCCGATTGGTGTTCCTGAATCGCGGCATAAGGGCAGACTGGATGGAAAAGGCACGCTAGGAGGGGAACAAATAATATGTATGGACGGACATTCTCTCACTGAAGCACACTACACAGTTCTACAGAATTCCGCCTTGGTGGCTCCGTATATGGATTAACACCATAATTTGCTACGCTCCAAACACCCGGAGTGGTCTGATGACTGGATTACATGTGAACAAACCAGGAGTTTCACCAGCTGGTTGCAGACACGTACCATGCATGACGCCTCTATTGAAGATGACCTGTACTTGCTGTCCCAGTTACCATCTTCGAATATAATGACTTTCAAAGGGTACGAGATAAATGGTAATACATTTTACACGATCGCCCAAGATAAGAAGAGCACCAACCAAAACAGTAGTGTCCGCTTTGATGCAGAAACCAAGACGGGAAAGGAAACATATTATGGTTATATACAGGACATATGGGAACTTGACTATCGACGTGGTTTGAAGGTCCATTTGTTTCGGTGCAAATGGGTCAATATGACACGAGGCAGGGTAACAGAAGACCCACAGTATGGAATGACAACAGTGGATCTCAACAATCTTGCGTATGCAGACGAACCATTCGTCCTAGCCAATGATGTGGCACAGGTTTTCTATGTGAAGGACATGTCTACCAAGCCGAGAAAAAGAAAAGATAAGGAAGCGAATGCATCGTACGATGAGCCAAAGCGGCACATAGTTCTTTCTGGGAAGAGAAACATCGTGGGAGTGGATGACAAGACAGACATGTCAGGAGATTATGAAAAGTTTGATGAAATTGCTCCATTCACAGTGAATATTGACCCGAGCATCCAGTTAAATGATGAAGATTTTCCATGGCTATGGCGCAAAGGGACACACGCGAAGAAAAAGTTCCACACACTACAGGAATCAGCTATTTTGCCGTCTGCCACAGCGGACGGCAAAGGCATGAACGGCGGACGGCAAAGGCCTTTGCCGTCAGCTGCGGACGGCAAAAGGCTCCAGCAAAGTAGGCTACAGTAAATAGCTACTTTACCGTCTGCTTCCTGGCGGCTGACGGCAAAGGCCCTTTGCCGTCTGCGGCGGACGGCAAAGAGAGCGGACGGCAATAATTGCGCTGTCAGTCCGTTAAGTGGCTAACGGCAGGCCTTTGCCATCCGCCGCTGACGGCAAAATTTCTAGTGTCTTTGCCGTCCGCCGTATGATGTCATCTACACGTCACTACATGCCAGGTTCTTTGCCGTCTGCCACTGATGGCAAAGTCTTTGCCGTCTGCCACTATAGGCAAACTGACCAAATGGGTCAGCTCCCAGGAAGCACAGTTGGATGCCATGTGTCTTCTTTGCCGTCCGCGGCAGACGGCAAAGAGCCTGTTGCCGTCGGTGGCAGACGGTAAAGAGCCTGCATATTGGCTCTTTTATCTGTTTTTTATTAAATACAACAATTTTCATCACAAATATATATGACATATATAGATATATTTCAAAAGGCCATTACAGAGCAAACATATAAGATATCCAACACATAACTTCATCATCCAACCATATATATTACATGCATAGTTCCATCATACATAACAAGTTCAACATAGAGGCATCCAACCATATATATTACAATAGTTTCATCCAACGATACATGCATAGTTCAACAATACAAAAGAAACAGAGAAAGGGATAAGGAGCACTCCATCTATGCAAGCTTTCATCAAGTGAATGAAATCTGCAAAATGAAAAATTAGAAAGTTAGAACAAGAAGAGTAGAACAAGAAGAAGACTAGAACAAGAAGAAGACTAGAACAAGAAGAGTAGAACAAGAAGAAGACTAGAACAAGAAGAGTATGTCATTTATGAGCTAACTTACGTGAAATGGATCATATATGAGCTAACTAAGTTGAAATGGGTCGTTTATGAGCTAGCTAAGGTGAAATGGATTATTTATGAGCTAACTTAGTTGAAATGGGTCGTTTATGAGCTAACTAAGGTCAAATGGATCGTTTTTGAGGTAACTAAGGTCAAATGGATCGTTTTTTAGCTAACTTAGGTGAAATGGATCATTTATGAGCTAACTTAGTTGAAATGGATCGTTTTTGAGCTAACTTAGGTGAAATGGATCATTTATGAGCTAATTTAGTTGAAATGGATCTTTTTGAGCTAACTTAGGTGAAATGGATCATTTAAGAGCTAATTTAGGTGAAATGGATCGTTTTTAGCTAACTTGGTGAAATGGATCGTTTATGAGCTAAATTAGTTGAAATGGATCGTTTATGAGATAACCTAGGTAAGATGGGTCATTTTGGAGTTAACCTAGGTGAAATGGGTCATTTTAAAGCTAACGTAGGTAAAATGGATCATTTAGGAGCTAATCTAGGTAAAATGGGTCATTTTTGAGCTAACTTGGATGAACTGGATTATTTATAAGCTAACCTAGGTAAAATGGGTCATTTTAGAGCTAACTTAGGTAAAATGGATCGTATATGAGCTAACTAAGCTAATTATGCAATTTTTGACATAAGTAAGCTAAGTACAGATCGTTTTAGAGCTAACTTAGGTAAAATGGATGGTTTTGGAGGTCAGTAAGCTTATTAAGTCATTTTGGAGGAGAAGAAGCTAAGTCTAGGTCATTATGGTAAGCATTGGAGGAAATAAAGCTAAGTCTAGGTCTTTATGCATGTGTTAAGCAAAACACTAGATAAACTTACCAAGATCCAGGAGGTGTAGGAGCGGGGTGGCTCGTGTCGGTAGATGGAGAAGGATCGTGCGATGCTTGTCTGGAGTTACGCTGCACCAAAGATCATTTCCAATGTCTTGTTAGCATGATGACACTCAAATGTTAAGACTAGCAAGTAATGTCCATTCAAATAAAACTCACCGTGGTCCCAGGAGCAATCACTGGCATCGGCGGAGCGGTCTGACCTGTCTTCTCGCACACAGACTGCACATTTGGTTTTGACGACTCAGTCATACTAGTTAGTAATGAGACAAACACTACATGAATGTTTTGGCTAATCTGCAGAAGAAACTTACCACAAGGAGCTCGTACATGGCCCTTGCCTGCATGTCATTCCGTGCCCTCTCCTCCTCCATCATCTTTGTCGTCCTCTCCTCCAACTCCCGCTGCCTCTCTGCCGCCTCCGCCAGAAGTTTCTCCGTTCTATCTCTCTCACTCTGTATAGCAGCATGCAACACCACTCACATGACCATTTGTAATCATTGATGGAAGCGCACACAATGTAATTAATGGAGAAAGATAACTGAGTACGTATCACTAACCTTGATGGCGAGTTGCACTGGCCGTTCACGAGGCCTTATCTCAGGAGCGGAGCTCGACTGGCGCGCATTGATCTCCGGGAGAGTGCTAGGACAACGGATAAGTCCATCTCCAATGGCTATGGAGCCATGGGACCTCCCGCACCAGATATCATCACCAGCTCTAGATCAATGGGACCCTGGCTCAGGTTAAAGTCCTCCCCTTTCCTCGCCTTCCCCTCATCTCTATATCTCACGAGCTTGTTGTGGGAGGAGATGTTGGTGAAGTTGTTTGCATCATCGAGGTCAGACTGAGAGAAAGCCTTGACTTTCTTGAAAGAGGCAGTGTGGGCCATGGCATACAGGTCGTACACCTCTGGCACCTTATCCGCCTTATTGTAGCGTGCCTGAAAGAGAGAAACAATGAAAATTAGTAATTAAAGGGCTCAAGCTAGCACGATGAATGAATTGCATGAATCATGAAGCAAACCACATACCCAGTTGCGCCCGAACTGATATAAGTTGGAGCTGCCTTGATGGTGTGGCACACCTTCCATTTGGGCACGTTTGTCCTTGGCCTCGTTGTGGAGGGCTAGCCATTGTTTTGAGCACCACTCATCGACCAACACCTCCCAATAATCCATCCGATCCACACACCATCTCGGAGGTGCCTAAGTTAGCAAATAGAAACTTGAGCGCTACGGCTAAGAATTACTAAATGAAGGAACTTAAGTAGAGAAGGCCTTAAGAATTACCTTCATGTACTGCTCCTTACTCAGGAACTTATCGCGGCACGCCGGCTTGGTCTTCTTGATACCACGCAAGGCGTAGTAGTCTCGAACAGCCTGCACCCGAGCCTCGTGCCGTAAGTTCTAGAGTAGGCGCTTGCAGACGTTCTCGATAACATGTGCCGCGTCCTCCTCGTATCCCTCCTCACACCTATAGAATGTCTGCAATCAAATGAGACAATATTGATTAGTACAATTAATAACTAGCTAGTTGAAGATTTTTAAATGTGTAAAGGAGAAATTACCCAGAACTTTCTGATCACCATGTCTGCCCTCGTGTCGCACACGACACCGTCGATAATCTCATCCAGCGGGGCCGGGGCAGCCACGTAGTGCTCCCAGCTCAATCCAAGCTCTGGAAGCCGACCCTCACCAGGCAACGTGACAAACCCCGGGAAGTTTTGCCGACAAAGAACTCCAAGGACGGAGTTGGGCCGGCGGACACTATGATGGTGGTCCCAACCCCTGCAGCATGACAAGGCCAATGCATTAGTTATTTGAAGAAACGTGAATGCAGAAGGTACAAAAATATTAAATGCACTTACGTACCTCTCCTCATCAAGGAAAATCAACCACCTCTGCTCGCGGGTCACCGGCACGGACGGGAGCCGTGTAGCACCACGCTGGTAGACGTTGCCCCCTCCTCCCCCTCCTCATCAGTCGGCTCCCCGCCATCATCAGCATGGCCACTCGGCTCCCCGCCATGCTCAGGCTGACCCGGCCAGGTACCCCATCCAGACGTGTGCTCCTCCGGGGTCTCGTGGGCCGAAGGCCCGTCGACCCGAGGCTCATGGGCCGAAGACTCGTGGACCGGAGGCTCGTGGACCGGAGTCCGTGCAGCCTCCTCCTCAGATGAGTCCACCCTAGCAGTCACGTGCTCGGGTGAAACAGCTGGGGGTGGCGGCGAGGAAGGCACCCTAGCAGTCACCATACGTCCTCTCCCGCGACCACGTGCTCCAGCTCCTCTCTTCTTCTTACCTCATCCCCTGCTTGGCACCATGGTCGACGAAGAAGGGCCCGGCGGTGTCGCCATACTGTCCAGCAACGCTCGGCGGAGAGGTGCGTGTGGAATGGAAGACCTCGCACCACGCACCGACGAAGAAGGGGCCTCGGCGCGCTCCCGACCAGCGCCCACCATCTTTCAACACCTGCCATGACAAAGAATAAACGAAATCAGTACAACATAAAAAAAGTACCGACATGAATAATAATATGTATATCACTTAAGTGTATCATCATCAAGTACAACATAAAAAAATTGAATACCTGACACTACTAATAATCTCGATCAGTATCATCAATAAATGCATAATCATCATCATCATCACTATAATCAATGATGGGCTCATAGGGTTCATTGGCATCAACATGTGCAAGGCCACCTTGACATAATCGGTCAAGCATTGACAGGTCATCCGCAGCAGTAACCTCTTCTTGTTCCGGCTCTTCTTGTTCCTCCTCTAGGGTGATGTCGGATTCATTGTCGCTGTCTACTTCAATGGTTTGGGGTGAAGTATAGCGGTTCTTGAAACGCTTTTTGGAAAGACGTGTCTCTTGGAAGAATTCTCCTTCATATGTGTCTGGGTTAATGTGAGGTTCATAATCCTCTTCCTTTGGGGGAGAAAGTCTAGCACGTGGCGGCACTTCATAAACGACATCCCAACCTTTCAGATTTGGATTAGTTTGGCAGGCCCACGGTAGATTGAGTGGAAAGACAAATACGGGCCAACAACTGTATTGGGCTGCCGTCATACCAAACACACTGAACCCATCCGTGCTGATGCCGACTCGAGGATGCCTCGGATCTGCCTCTTTGTCAGCATGTAATTCATCAAACTTTTTCCACGCAACACCATCCGATGTGTGTACCATCATCAGATTCCCATCTGCATCTAGTTCGGTTCTTTTGCCTGTTTTGTGCCATGTCATCTATCTGGCCGTCTCTTCGACCATGAAAAGACGTTGAAGTCTTGGTACGATTGGCATATACCGAAGAACACTAACGGGGGTTTTGGTCTGTGTCTTCTCACCCATACCGTTGTCTACCACAATATACCTGGAAGACTTGCAAATGGGACAATAGTTCAAGTCCGCATAGTCAAGCCTAAATAAGGCACATCCTTTCTCACAGGCATGTATCTTCTCATAGGGCATCTTCAGTGCACGGAGGATTTTGTCCGACTGGTACAGGTTTGTAGGCATTACATGGCCTTTGGGTAGAAAGCGTCCAAATACTGTCATAATTGCGTCATAGCATTCTCTGCCCAAGTTGAACTGAGCCTTCAGAGCCATTACTTGTGAGATGGCATCCAACTGACAAAGCTCAGTGTGCTCGTGGAGCGGACGTTTTGAAGACTCCAACATTTCATTGAAGGCCTTTGCAGATTCCTCCATCTCCTCGTCCGAATCCCGAGCATCATCATAGCCTTGCACCATGTTTTCCATCCCGGTACCATGCTCGTCGGTGCGACGACGATCCACCTCAGCTCGGTCACGTTGGGCAGACTCACCATGAAATGTCCACACCGTATAATCGGGTGTAAAACCACTCTTCTGCAGGTGTTTGCCCATTTCAGCCTCTGTCTTCTTTTCCCAATTGCCGCACCGGAAACAGGGACACCAGGTTTTCTTTTGGCCATTTGCAAATGCGGCTTGCACAAACCCCTTAGTTTTTGTGAACCATTCAGCGCTCCATTTGTTCTGACCAGTGTGACCGGTATACATCCAAGCACGGTCACTCATCTTGACTTTCAGAGCTACTGGACACACAACAATTATATATGTAATTCACCATGTATATATTCATCAGTTGATCTACTTTGTCAATTTTATTACGTCCATGCAACCTACACTCTAATAGGTAATGATAGGTCCTAATCCCACCCGTGTATGTGTAGATTGGGTTCATTTTCCCATGCTATGCTCCGGATCCAACGCAAAATTTCGGTAGGACCTCCCCGCTGTTCTCTTGATACACGTCTCTGCAATAAACAGAGAGGATGTGTACCCGGAGAACAACAGGGGAGGCACTGACGAAATATGTGCGTCGGATCCGGAACAAAGCATATGGGAAAACGAACCCAATCTACACATACTCGGGCTGTCCATGGATAGCGTTGGACAATTCGAAAGAATCAAGGTTATAAATATGCAAATGCATGCATATTTATAACTATGACGCTTTCGAACGGGAGACACATATTGGTTACGCATACTGATGATTCAAGACACATATATAGCTAGCTATCAAGTTTCATCGGAATAGATCAAATAATTAATGGGGGAGGAGGACATGTCATTTGTGCTCACCCACGAACGAAGGGGCAGAGCTCGTCAAATGCACGGTGAGGTCGTCGAACACCAAACCTCGCAGCGATGAAACAACTGCACATTTAAAACTACTCGATCAACACAATTATATATGATGTTTTTCATAACAAAATCAAAAAATATATGACCTAACTAATAATTAACAAATATATGACCCCGTCGGCCTCTGGAAGGCCAAAGAACACCTTTTCGGGAGGTGTCGGGGGCCGGGGTGTCGTGTCGGTGTCGGGG
>NC_057800.1:46226164-46243118 GCF_018294505.1 Triticum aestivum
GTGGGCGGAGGGGGAGCAGTGTGGTGCGGGCAACGGGGCGGCGGGGTGCTGCGGTGGCAGGGTGGGGCGGTGCTCGACGGCGGCGGGGCTCGGCGGCGGCGGTGCGGGCGCGTTTGAATTGGGGGCGCGGGGTGAGAGAGGGGAGTGTGGGGCCGGAGAGACAGAGGGGGGTGGGATTAGGGCAAAGAGAGCACATAGCAGAGGGGGGAAACGGCCGTTAGCTAGGCCCTTTCTTTGCCGTCCGCCAGCGGACGGCAAAGATCCAGTAGGCAGACGGCAAAGATTAGGCGGACGGCATACAGCAGCGGGGCCCAGCTGGGCTCTTTGCCGTCTGCCTTCTGGACCTTTGCCGTCCGCTGGCGGATGGCAAAGAAATGGCTGATGGCAATCAGAGAATTTGCCGTCAGCCTGTTCTTTGCCATCCGCTTTTATGAAGCGGACGGCAAAGAGGGTCTTTGTCATCCGCTGGATGACGGCAAAGAGCAGGCTGACGGCAAATTCCCTGATTCCAGTAGTGACACCCAAAGATCTAGGATGTGATCGGCTTCACTATCATCACTTTCTTATGTGTTTCACACCCAGGAGGGAATCTCTGTAATAGTTAGGGTAGCTAGTTATGTGTTTTGGCATTTGAAACGCGAAGAAATTTCATGTGCAAGCAAATTCTTTCATGCATTTACTGATTTTTTTCAGCTAAATGACCCTGAAATTGAAAAGCATTTCAAATGAACTCAGAAAAGGTTGAAAGTTGGCATGGTATCATAATTTCACCCACATAGCATGTGCAAAAAGTAGAGAGGGTTACCGCAAAAACTGGATGCACTTCGTGTACAAAATGGACAATCTCTTTCGAAGTATCAGGGTTTCGGACGAAAACTCATCCGTTACAAAGGAATTTCATTTTTTAAATAACCTATGCATTACCAAATTGAATATAATGATAAAACACACTAATATTAAACATAAGAAAAAAGAATCACTAAAAAATCTATTTTCAAAGTTAAGTTATTCACAAACTAGTGGTTCACACAAATTTCAAATAATTCAAAATTTAAACTATTCAAATTTGTAAACTACCGGTACTAACAGAAAGTTTGTAATTTTTTGTACCTAAAGCAAAAATATTCACAAACAAACTCTAAATACAGCCAAAAACAACTCTAAAAGAAATAAAACAAAAATAAATAAAGTAACAAAATAAGAAAAAAAAAGCCCACCTACTGGGCCACAGCGGTCTGCATACGACCAGAAACCCAAATTCTAGTTGGGCCAGGATGCAGGCCCGCTAGCCCAGTAGGCCCAACAGGGCACCGCAGAAGAGGTAGGCCCAGAAGGCCTGCTTAAGAGAGGAGCTCGAGACAGCAGCGACGGCGGGGCTTATAAGCAGGTGCGAGTGCCCCTCGGCTAGTTAGGTGGGACTAAACTTTTATGCCCCTCGCCTGGCAGCGCACACCCTTTAGTACCGGGTCGTGGCTCCAACCGGTACTAAAGGGGGGGGGGGTCTTTAGTACCGGTTGGAGCCACCACCCGGTACTAAAGGGGTGCCGTTCCCGCCGCTTGGCCTGGCCAAAACAGACCTTTAGTACCGGTTGGTGGCTCCAACCGGTACTAAAGGTTGTTCTATATAAGAAAACACTTCAAAAAAATTATCAGTTTCTCATCTCTCCCTGCTTCTTTCTCCTCTGCCCCGTCGCCGCCGCCCCCCGCCCCCGTCACCATCTGCCACCGTCGCCATTCGTCGCCGTCGCCGTCCCCGTCGCCGCGCCGCGCCCCGTCCTCCCATCGTCCCCGCCCGGCCCGTCCTCCCGTACATTGTCCCCACCCGGCCCGTCCCCGTCCCCGTCGTCGCCGCCCCGTCTCCGTCTCCATCCCCGTCCCCATCGCCGCCCACTGTCGTCGCGCCTCGCCGGTGAGCTGTGCCCCGGCCGCCAACCACACACACACACACACACACACACATTGTTATAGAATTGTTAGCAATCTTTCTGTTTTTTAGTTATAGAATTATTAGAAATGTTAGTTTTAGTTATAGAAATGTTAGTTATATAGAAATGTTAGTTATATAGAAATATTAGAAATGTTAGTTATATAGAAATGTTTTTTAGTTATAGAAATATTAGAAATGTTAGTTTTAGTTATAGAAATATCAGAAATGTTAGTTTTAGTTATAAAATTTAGAATTTTCATATATGAAATAACAATCCATCATTTAAAAAATGTTACTTTACTTTTGCGGCATATAGTATTTGTTGTCGACGATGCCCGGCCCGCATCCTCGCCGTCGACCCGTTCGCGACGACGTCCTGCTTCAGAGGACCCATGTCCGGGACTGGGCTCCGCCGGGCTGGCACTGGGAGGTGCTACCTTCAGGGGCGCGACGCTTGGTGAGGAACCCGGCCCCGGGTCCCGTCGTCGACCCTCATCTCCTTTGGTGGCGTTCGCGTGGGCCACTTTCGGTGCGGAGGGAGTCAGCCCCGCTGGAGGTGGTACGTCGTCGTGTCAGGGAGGAGGATGAGCACGTCCATCGCTACATGGCTGCTATGGACGTCAGGTTCTCCAATACCTGGCAGGTTCTTTTGGGAGATCACCCGAGCTATGATCCAGTGATGGTTCCTTCTCTTTGGGTGTCCACCGCCCGCACCTCAGGAACCGCGATTGGCCTAGCTTACTCTGTAGTATTTGATCTTTATTAGCTTGCTAGCTAGCTAGCTAGTGATGTATTCGATATTATATCTATTATTCGAGACGATGTATTCGAGATTATATCTATTATTCGAGACGATGTATTCGAGATTATATCTATTATTCGAGACGATGTATTCGAGATTATATCTATTATTCGAGACGACGTATTCGAGATTATATTCGATGATGCTTATTATGTACTATGATTGATTCAGTTTTTCCTTATTAATTGATTGCATCCATGCATTGTAATTTGAATATATTTCTTTTGGATTAGTTAAACAAAACCTATGGCAGACAATACCGGCAAAGAGGGAGAAGAGGCCCTATTCAATATCATACGCAATCCTCGCGGGCCAAATGATGATCAGAATGAAGAAGATTATGACGGCTCCGAATATCTAAACAACACCGGGGAGGGTGATATGATATTCGATCGCGACGACCGAATTGATGAAGTCATGAACTATGAACATGACGAAGAAAATGTTGATCTTGAAACAACAAAGATCGGCGAGGTATATATATTTATATAAGCAGGCATTTGGTGATCATCACATGTTTTAAATGACTTGAAGATATATTAACGAATCGATCTTTTTTCTTTCAGCCATCCGGATCGAGCAAATCTTCAGGCAACAGGAAACGTGGCCCGAACAAAAAGTTGAAGGAGGGCGTAAAGTACAATATCAAGGCCATCAAACCTAATGGCGAACCATTAGCGCCTAAGAAGATTGCGGACAAGTTCATTCGTCAGTGCGGAGTTCTTGTGAAGGACCAACTGCCGATCTCCCTTCG
This sequence comes from Triticum aestivum, assembly GCF_018294505.1. Taxonomy (NCBI): domain Eukaryota; kingdom Viridiplantae; phylum Streptophyta; class Magnoliopsida; order Poales; family Poaceae; genus Triticum; species Triticum aestivum. The sequence continues at coordinate 46,229,648 of NC_057800.1, forward strand.
AGAATGGAGAGAGCCAGCAAAGCCACGTCCAGGAGTTACTTTTGTCGACGACAGACAAAAACTTCTGCTTTGGGAAACGCTCATGGAAAATTTCACCCTACCAGATCATTTCACAGATGCAGATGTGGAGAAAGTCAAGGACACTGCTCTTAGGAAGATGGCGGTTGCATTCAAGAACCACAAGATTCGTGAATGGGCCAAGTACGTCAATGGAGGAAGGAAGACTCCAGTACTCGAGGGAACACTAAAGCAGCAAAGTGCTCATTGGGACGATTTTGTGAAATTCAAGGATTCAGAATTATCTAAGGAACGGTCGAGAATAAACAAGGCCAATGCCGCAAAAAAGGATAAGTTCCATAAGCTGGGGCCAGGTGGCTATGCGGTGGGAATGCCTAAGTGGGATAAGTCTGAGAAAGAGATGCTGGATGCAGGTGTCACTCCAGAAACATTAAGCTGGCCCCCCAGGTGCAGGACTTGGTTCTATGCGCATGGGGGGGAGTTGGACCCGAAGACAGGCAAAGTTTTGAAGAAGGCATGTCTGGACGGAGCCGAAGGTAAGCTACTTGTTGCAATAGAAGAGGCTCGATCAGGGTTGTTCGAGCCCAACCGAGAGAACGACGAGCTTACGCGTGCCCTGGGAAATCCTGAACACCCCGGAAGAACACGAGGCATGGGCGCTATTCCGTGGTATGAGGGGTTTTCGGACTGGAACACCGACTACAGAACCCGTGCGAGAAAGAAGATTGCGGAGGAGAAGAAGAGGAAGATGGAGGAGGAGCAGAGGAAGCTAGACTATGAACGCCTTCAAGGCCTAGAATCAGCGCACGCGGACTTGGCAGTCAAATTCCAGCGGCAGCAGGAGCAGATCGACTCACTTAGCCAGCAAAGGGGGTCTCAGCAGCTAGCGGATGATCCACCATTGGACAACACCGTCCCATCCATGCCGAGAAGCAGCATGGGTTCCGCCCTGGGCGACGCATTGCTGGATAGCTACCCAGTGGATGACATCATGGAGAACACTAACTACGAGCTACACTTCAAAATGAAGAACATATCCATGAAGGTGGCGGACGCCCTTGCTTTTACAAATCCCCCCGAGGCAACCTTCCATTGCAACCCGATTCCAGCGGGCTATGCTCGTGTCTTGGTTGATGAGGTGGTGGACCAATATTTGGGGCTAGAGCTTGACATTCCTGGAGGTGATGATGAGCACACACTAGGAGAGGCCAACCATCGTATCATCCTATGGAGAAAGGATTGCATCATCTTTCGAAGGCCACCGACACCGCGTCATCCGACTCCTCGTCGCAGTCCGCCACCGAGTCAGCAGACTCCCGCTCCTCCAAGTCCACCAACGCGTCAGGCCACTCCTCCTCCAAGTCCGGCACAGCTTCAGGCCACTCCTCCTCCTCCAAGTCCGGCACAGCTTCAGGACACTCCTCCTCCTCCAAGTCCGGCAAAGCGTCAGGCCACTCCTCCTCCAAGTCCGGCACAGCTTTAGGCCACTCCTCCTCCAAGTCCGGCACAGCTTCAGGCCACTCCTCCTCCAACTCAGCCACGTCAGCCGTCTTCGCCGCCTCAGCAATCACGGAAGAGATCCGCCTCAGCTATGGTGCGTAGCGGTACAAGTCAAGGTAGTACTGGAGGTACAGGCGGAGGCAAGCGATTTCAATATGGTCCAAGCCTCGCGCCTCTTCCGCAGAGGCCTTACAACAAGTCCGAGGAGGAAAACGTAGCCATATCGAAGGCCGAGGTGGAAGCCCATTTTGCACCGAAACCGCCACCGCCGCCAAGGGAGAAAGTGCCTGTGGAAAAGATTGACCACTTCATTCGTATGGCTAGAGCACCAGCTCCCAAGCCTGTTGACACAGACTATGAGCGCCACATCAAGAAGTTAAATCGAGCATGTCTACAGAAAGAGGCGAGCTCGAGCTCGAGCAAATCAGCTGGCAAAAGGAGCGGTAAAACCGTTCCCCGGCTAGGAGGATAGGCGGCGCAATCAATCCCCCCTCTTGTTGTGCCAACAACACATGAGAGTAGGCGCGCCCAATATTATTGTGGGCAAACCGTTATGTTGGAAATATGCCCTAGAGGCAATAATAAAAGTATTATTATTATATTTCTTTGTTCATGATAATAGTCTTTTATTCATGCTATAACTGTATTATCCGAAAATCGTAATACACGTGTGAATACATAGACCACAATATGTCCCTAGTGAGCCTCTAGTTGACTAGCTCGTTGTGATCAACAGATAGTCGTGGTTTCCTGGCTATGGACATTGGATGTCGTTGATAACGGGATCACATCATTAGGAGAATGATGTGATGGACAAGACCCAATCCTAAGCATAGCACAAAGGTCGGTTAGTTCGTTTGCTAGAGCTTTTCCAATGTCAAGTATCTGTTCCTTAGACCATGAGATCGTGTAACTCCCGGATACCATAGGAGTGCTTTGGGTGTACCAAACGTCACAACGTAACTGGGTGACTATAAAGGTGCATTGCAGGTATCTCCGAAAGTGTCTGTTGGGTTGACACGGATCGAGACTGGGATTTGTCACTCCGTGTTACGGAGAGGTATCACTGGGCCCACTCGGTAGTGCATCATCATAATGAGCTCAAGGTGACCAAGGTGTTGGCCACGGGATCATGCATTACGGTACGAGTAAAGTGACTTGCCGGTAACGAGACTGAATGAGGTATCGGGATACCGACGATCGAGTCTCGGGCAAGTAACATACCGTCTGACAAAGGGAATTGCATACGGGGTTTGATCGAATCCTCGACATCGTGGTTCATCCAATGACAACATCGAGGAGCATGTGGGAGCCAACATGGATATCCAGATCCCGCTGTTGGTTATTGACCTGAGGTCGTCTCGGTCATGTCTGCATGTCTCCCGAACCCGTAGGGTCTACACACTTAAGGTTCGGTGACGCTAGGGTTATCAGGAAGACAAGTATGTGATTACCGAATGTTGTTCGGAGTCCTGGATGAGATCCCGGACATCACGAGGAGTTCCGGAATGGTCCAGAGGTAAAGATTTATATAAGGAAAGTGGTTAAACGGACACCGGAAAGTTTCGGTGGCATACCGGTATTGTACCGGGGCCACCGGAAGGGTTCCGGGGGTCCACCGGGTGGGGCCACCCCTCCCGGGGGGCCAAATGGGCTGTGTGGGAGAGGGAGCCAGCCCCTAGTGGGCTGGGTGCGCCTCCCCACCTAGGCCCATGCGGCTAGGGCAAGGGGAGGGGAAACCCTAAAGGGTGCGCCCCCCTAGCTTGGGGGGCAAGCCACCCTTTTTCCTCTCCCTTTGGCCGCCGCCCCCCCTAGGGTTTCCCCTAGAGGGCCGGCCCCCTTGCCCCTCTCCTCCTATATATAGAGGGGTGAGGGGAGGGCTGCAAAGACACAAGCCAAGGCGCAGCCCCTCCCCTCCCCAACACCTCTCCTCCTCCGTACGTGCTTGGCGAAGCCCTGTCGAAGTACTGCTGCACCAACTACACCACGCCGTCGTGCTGCCGTTGGAGCTGTCTTCCTCATCCTCTCCTTCCTCCTTGCTGGATCAAGACGGAGGAGACGTCCATCGTCCCATACGTGTGTTGAACGCGGAGGTGCTGTCCTTTTAGTACTTGGTCGTCGGTGATCCGAATCACGGCGAGTACGACTCCCTCATCACCATCCCCTTGAAAGCTTCCGCACTCGATCTACAAGTGGTATGTAGATGCAAACTCCCTCCCTTGACTCATTGCTTAGATGAACTCATAGATGGATCTTGGTGAAACCGTAGGAAAAATTTTAATTTTCTGCAACGTTCCCCAACAGTGGCATCATGAGCTAGGTCTATGCGTAGTTCTCAATTGCACGAGTAGAACACAATTTTGTTGTGGGCGTGGATCTTTTCAACTTGCTTGCCGCTACTAGTCTTATCTTGCTTCAGCGGTATTGTGGGATGAAGCGGCCCGGACCAACCTTACACGTACGCTTACGTGAGACCGGTTCCACCGACTGACATGCACTAGTTGCATAAGGTGGCTGGCGGGTGTCTGTCTCTCCCACTTTAGTTGGAGCGGATTCGATGAAAAGGGTCCTTATGAAGGGTAAATAGAAGTTGACAAGATCACGTTGTGGTTATTCATAGGTAAGAAAACGTTCTTGCTAGAACCCAATTGCAGCCACGTAAAAGATGCAACAACAATTAGAGGACGTCTAACTTGTTTTTGCAGCAATTGTCATGTGATGTGATATGGCCAGAAGTTGTGATGAATGATGAATGATATATTGTGATGTATGAGATCATGTTCTTGTAATAGGAATCACGACTTGCATGTCGATGAGTATGACAACCGGCAGGAGCCATAGGAGTTATCTTTATTTTTTGTATGACCTGCGTGTCATTGAAGAACGCCATGTAAACTACTTTACTTTATTGCTAAACGCGTTAGTCATAGAAGTAGAAGTAGTCGTTGGCGTGACAACTTCATGAAGACACGATGATGGAGATCATGATGATGGAGATCATGGTGTCATGCCGGTGACAAGATGATCATGGAGCCCCGAAGATGAAGATCAAAGGAGCTATATGATATTGGCCATATCATGTCACTACTTTATATAATTGCATGTGATGTTTATTATGTTTTATGCATCTTGTTTACTTAGATCGACGGTAGTAAATAAGATGATCCCTTATAACAATTTCAAGAAAGTGTTCCCCCTAACTGTGCACCGTTGCTAAAGTTCGTCGTTTCGAAGCACCACGTGATGATCGGGTGTGATAGATCCTTACGTTCACATACAACGGGTGTAAGACAGTTTTACACATGCAAGAACACTTAGGGTTAACTTGACGAGCCTAGCATGTACAGACATGGCCTCGGAACAGGGATACCGAAAGGTCGAACACGAGTCGTATGGAAGATACGATCAACATGAGAATGTTCACCGACGATGACTAGTCCGTCTCACGTGATGATCGGACACGGCCTAGTCGACTCGGATCGTGTAACACTTAGATGACTAGAGGGATGTCTAATCTGGGTGGGAGTTCATTCAATAATTTGATTAGATGAACTTAATTATCATGAACTTAGTCTAAAACCTTTGCAAATATGTCTTGTAGATCAAATGGCCAACGCTCATGTCAACTTGAACTTCAACGCGTTCCTAGAGAAAACCAAGCTGAAAGATGATGGCAGCAACTATACGGACTGGGTCCGGAACCTGAGGATCATCCTCATAGCTGCCAGGAAACAATATGTCCTAGAAGGACCGCTAGGTGACGCTCCCGTCCCAGAGAACCAAGACATTATGAATGCTTGGCAGTCTCGTGCTGATGATTACTCCCTCGTTCAGTGCGGCATGCTTTACAGCTTAGAACCGGGGCTTCAAAAGCGTTTTGAGCATCACGGAGCATATGAGATGTTCGAAGAGCTGAAACTAGTTTTCCAAGCTCACGCCCGGGTCGAGAGATATGACATCTCTGACAAGTTCTATAGTTGTAAGATGGAGGAAAATAGTTCTGTCAGTGAGCACATACTCAAGATGTCTGGGTTGCACAACCGTATGACACAGCTGAATATTAACCTCCCTGATGAGGCAGTCATTGACAGAATCCTTCAGTCGCTCCCACCAAGCTACAAGAGATTTGTGATGAACTACAATATGCAGGGGATGGTAAAGACCATTCCTGAAGTATTTTCTATGCTGAAGTCAGCAGAGGTTGAAATCAAGAAAGAACATCAAATGTTGATGGTCAATAAGACCACTAAGTTCAAGAAGGGCAAGGGTAAGAAGAACTTCAAGAAGGACGGCAAGGAGGTTGCCGCGCCCGGTAAGCCAGTTGCCGAGAAGAAGTCAAAGAATGGACCCAAGCCTGAGACTGAGTGCTTTTATTGCAAAGGGAAGGGTCACTGGAAGCGGAACTGCCCCAAATACTTAGCGGATAAGAAGGCCGGCAACACTAAAGGTATATTCGATATACATGTAATTGATGTGTACCTCACCAGTACTCGTAGTAACTCCTGGGTATTTGATACCGGTGCCGTTGCTCATATTTGTAACTCACAACAGGGGCTGCGGAATAAGCAGAGACTCGCGAAGGACGAGGTGACGATGCGCGTCGGGAATGGTTCCAGAGTTGATGTGATCGCCGTCGGCACGCTACCTCTACATTTACCCACGGGATTAGTTTTGAACCTTAATAATTGTTATTTAGTGCCAAGTTTGAGCATGAACATTGTATCTGGATCTCGTTTAATACGAGATGGCTACTCATTTAAGTCTGAGAATAATGGTTGTTCGATTTATATGAGAGATATGTTTTATGGTCATGCTCCGATGGTCAATGGTTTATTCTTAATGAATCTCGAGCGTAATACTACACATATTCATAGCGTGAATACCAAAAGATGTAAAGTTGATAACGATAGTCCCACATACTTGTGGCACTGCCGCCTTGGTCACATTGGTGTCAAGCGCATGAAGAAGCTCCATGCTGATGGACTTTTAGAGTCTCTCGATTATGAATCATTTGACACATGCGAACCATGCCTCATGGGCAAGATGACCAAGACTCCATTCTCCGGAACAATGGAGTGAGCAACCAACTTGTTGGAAATCATACATACCGATGTGTGCGGTCCAATGAGTGTTGAGGCTCGCGGAGGATATCGTTATGTTCTCACTCTCACTGATGACTTGAGTAGATATGGGTATGTCTACTTAATGAAACACAAGTCTGAGACCTTTGAAAATTTCAAGGAATTTCAGAATGAGGTAGAGAATCAACGTGACCGAAAGATAAAATTCCTACGATCAGATCGTGGAGGAGAATACTTAAGTCACGAATTTGGTACACACTTAAGGAAATGTGGAATCGTTTCACAACTAACGCCGCCTGGAACACCTCAGCGTAACGGTGTGTCCGAACATCGTAATCGCACTCTATTAGATATGGTGCGGTCTATGATGTCTCTTACCGATTTACCACTATCATTTTGGGGATACGCTCTAGAGACAGCTACATTCACTTTAAATAGGGCACCGTCTAAATTCGTTGAGACGACACCCTATGAATTATGGTTTGGGAAGAAACCTAAGCTGTCGTTTCTAAAAGTTTGGGGATGCGATGCTTATGTCAAGAAACTTCAACCTGAAAAGCTCGAACCCAAGTCGGAAAAATGCGTCTTCATAGGATACCCTAAGGAAACCATTGGGTATACCTTCTACTTAAGATCCGAGGGCAAGATCTTTGTTGCCAAGAACGGATCCTTTCTGGAAAAAGAGTTTCTCTCGAAAGAAGTAAGTGGGAGGAAAGTAGAACTCGATGAAGTACTACCTCTTGAACGGGAAAGTTGTATAGCACAGGAAAATGTTCCTGTGGTGCCTACACCAACTAGAGAGGAAATTAATGATGATGATCAAGGTACTTCGGATCAAGTTGCTATTGAACTTCGTAGGTCCACTAGGACACATTCCGCACTAGAGTGGTACGGCAACCCTGTCCTGGAAGTCATGTTGTTAGACAACGATGAACCTTCGAACTATGAAGAAGCGATGGCGGGCCCAGATTCCAACAAATGGCTTGGAGCCATGAAATCCGAGATAGAATCCATGTATGAAAACAAAGTATGGACTTTGACTGACTTGCCCGATGATCGGCGAGCGATAGAAAACAAATGGATCTTTAAGAAGAAGACGGACGCGGATGGTAATGTTACCATCTATAAAGCTCGACTTGTCGCTAAGGGTTATCGGCAAGTTCAAGGGATTGACTACGATGAGACTTTCTCTCCCGTAGCGAAGCTTAAGTCCGTCCGAATCATGTTAGCAATTGCCGCATACTATGATTATGAGATATGGCAGATGGACGTCAAAACAGCATTCCTTAACGGGCATCTTAAGGAAGAACTGTATATGATGCAGCCGGAAGGTTTTGTCGATCCTAAGAACGCTAACAAAGTATGCAAGCTCCAGCGATCCATTTATGGGCTGGTGCAAGCATCTCGGAGTTGGAATATTCGCTTTGATGAGATGATCAAAGCGTTTGGGTTTATGCAGACTTATGGAGAACCTGCGTTTACAAGAAAGTGAGTGGGAGCTCTGTAGCATTTCTCATATTATATGTAGATGACATACTTTTGATGGGAAATGATATAGAATTCTTGGACAGCATTAAGGCCTACTTGAATAAGTGTTTTTCAATGAAGGACCTTGGAGAAGCTGCTTATATATTAGGCATCAAGATCTATAGAAATAGATCGAGACGCCTCATAGGTCTTTCACAAAGCACATACCTTGATAAAATTTTGAAGAAGTTCAAAATGGATCAGTCCAAGAAGGGGTTCTTGCCTGTATTGCAAGGTGTGAGATTGAGCTTGGCTCAATGCCCGACCACGGCAAAAGATATAGAAGAGATGAGTGTCATCCCCTATGCTTCAGCCATAGGATCTATTATGTATGCCATGCTGTGTACCAGACCTGATGTAAACCTTGCCGTAAGTTTGGTAGGAAGGTACCAAAGTAATCCCGGCAAGGAACACTGGACAGCGGTCAAGAATATCCTGAAGTACCTGAAAAGGACAAAGGACATGTTTCTCGTTTATGGAGGTGACGAAGAGCTCGTCGTAAAGGGTTACGTCGACGCTAGCTTCGACACAGATCTGGATGACTCTAAGTCACAAACCGGATACGTGTATATGTTGAATGGTGGAGCAGTAAGCTGGTGCAGCTGCAAGCAGAGCGTGGTGGCGGCATCTACATGTGAAGCGGAGTACATGGCATCCTCGGAGGCAGCGCATGAAGCTATTTGGGGTGAAGGAGTTCATCACCGACCTAGGAGTCATACCCAATGCGTCGGGGCCGATCAAACTCTTCTGTGACAACACTGGAGCTATTGCCCTTGCCAAGGAGCCCAGGTTTCACAAGAAGACCAGGCACATCAAGCGTCGTTTCAACTCCATCCGTGAAAATGTTCAAGATGGAGACATAGAAATTTGCAAAGTACATACGGATCTGAATGTCGCAGATCCGTTGACTAAACCTCTCTCGCGAGCGAAACATGATCAGCACCAGAACTCTATGGGTGTTCGATTCATCACAATGTAACTAGATTATTGACTCTAGTGCAAGTGGGAGGCTGTTGGAAATATGCCCTAGAGGCAATAATAAAAGTGTTATTATTATATTTCTTTGTTCATGATAATAGTCTTTTATTCATGCTATAACTGTATTATCCGGAAATCGTAATACACGTGTGAATACATAGACCACAATATGTCCCTAGTGAGCCTCTAGTTGACTAGCTCGTTGTGATCAACAGATAGTCATGGTTTCCTGGCTATGGACATTGGATGTCGTTGATAACGGGATCACATCATTAGGAGAATGATGTGATGGACAAGACCCAATCCTAAGCATAGCACAAAGGTCGGTTAGTTCGTTTGCTAGAGCTTTTCCAATGTCAAGTATCTCTTCCTTAGACCATGAGATCGTGTAACTCCCGGATACCGTAGGAGTGCTTTGGGTGTACCAGACGTCACAACGTAACTGGGTGACTATAAATGTGCATTGCAGGTATCTCCGAAAGTGTCTGTTGGGTTGACACGGATCGAGACTGGGATTTGTCACTCCGTGTTACGGAGAGGTATCACTGGGCCCACTCGGTAGTGCATCATCATAATGAGCTCAAGGTGACCAAGGTGTTGGCCACGGGATCATGCATTACGGTATGAGTAAAGTGACTTGCCGGTAACGAGACTGAACGAGGTATTGGGATACCGACGATCGAGTCTCGGGCAAGTAACATACCGTCTGACAAAGGGAATTGCATACGGGGTTTGATCGAATCCTCGACATCGTGGTTCATCCGATGACAACATCGAGGAGCATGTGGGAGCCAACATGGGTATCCAGATCCCGCTGTTGGTTATTGACCTGAGGTCGTCTCGGTCATGTCTGCATGTCTCCCGAACCCGTAGGGTCTACACACTTAAGGTTCGGTGACGCTAGGGTTATCAGGAAGACAAGTATGTGATTACCGAATGTTGTTCGGAGTCCCGGATGAGATCCCGGACGTCACGAGGAGTTCCGGAATGGTCTGGAGGTAAAGATTTATATAAGGAAAGTGGTTAAACGGACACCGGAAAGTTTCGGTGGCATACCGGTATTGTACCGGGGCTACCGGAAGGGTTCCGGGGGTCCACCGGGTGGGGCCACCCCTCCCGGGGGGCCACATGGGCTGTGTGGGAGAGGGAGCCAGCCCCTAGTGGGCTGGGCGCGCCTCCCCACCTAGGCCCATGCGGCTAGGGCAAGGGGAGGGGAAACCCTAAAGGGGGCGCCCCCCTAGCTTGGGGGGCAAGCCACCCTTTTTCCTCTCCCTTTGGCCGCCGCCCCCCCTAGGGTTTCCCCTAGAGGGCCGGCCCCCTTGCCCCTCTCCTCCTATATATAGAGGGGTGAGGGGAGGGCTGCAAAGACACAAGCCAAGGCGCAGCCCCTCCCCTCCCCAACACCTCTCCTCCTCCGTACGTGCTTGGCGAAGCCCTGTCGGAGTACTGCTGCACCAACTACACCACGCCGTCGTGCTGCCGTTGGAGTTGTCTTCCTCATCCTCTCCTTCCTCCTTGCTAGATCAAGACGAAGGAGACGTCCATCGTCCCGTACGTGTGTTGAACACGGAGGTGCTGTCCTTTCAGTACTTGGTCGTCGGTGATCCGAATCACGGCGAGTACGACTCCCTCATCACCATCCCCTTAAAAGCTTCCGCACTCGATCTACAAGTGGTATGTAGATGCAAACTCTCTCCCTTGACTCGTTGCTTAGATGAACTCATAGATGGATCTTGGTGAAACCGTAGGAAAAATTTTAATTTTCTGCAACGTTCCCCAACACGTTAATGTTCCTGGGGTGGGCGATGTGGTAATAACCAAGGAGCATATTGCGCAGGCTGAATCGATCGGGATCACTGTTGGACAACTCCTTGATATCGAGCCCATGTCTCTGACTAGAGAGGGGGAAATAAAACGGAAATATGCCCGGGGCCAACCTTTGGTCGAGCCAGAGGAGGTCCATAAGCTCCCAACGCGAATGTATGAATTGCATCAATGGTACATGGACATTACCAAGATTTCCAATCGAGAGTCCCTCATGGTGAATGTCAACAAGGATCATTACTACCATGAGAAAGCTGTGACCGTTGAGTATTCAGAACTATTTTAGCTATACAATCAAGACGCACTCGACAAATCTATCGTTAGTTGCTATTGTTTGTAAGTGATTTCTTTCTGTAATTTAAGTCTCAAGCTAGCTGTAGTGATCATTTTGATCAATCATTACCTGTAATTATCCTCACTATATTCTTTTCTGTGGTATTATGCAGGATGAAGATTTATGAAATGAAAAAAGGTGGGCGCTATGGCATTGGGTTCGTTAACCCAAATACCATTAATGAATACACATGGAAAATAGATCCATATCACGAAAAAAGTGTAGAGGAAAGCATGCTACAGTTCTTCAAGGAACTCAAATACAATGAAGATATACTACTTCCTTACAACTTCCAGTGAGTCACACTGTCTTATACTACAAATTTTGATTTTCCCTACTAGCTAGCTACATGTTTTTGCTTACATATGCCCGCTTAATTAAGACATGCAAACGTGTGTGCATGCAGATTTCACTGGATCTTGTTAATCATTAAAGTTGATGAAGGAACAGTTGAAGTACTAGACTCGCTACTTAAGAAAGCCCGGTGACGTCTCCTACGCCTTGATCCAGCAAGGGGAGAAGGAGAGGTTGGGGAAGACTCCGTCCAGCAGCAGCACGACGGCGTGGTGGTGGTGGAGGAGCGCGGGACTCCAGCAGGGCTTCGCCAAGCACTACGAGAGACGAGGAGGGAGAGGGGTAGGGCTGCGCCAAGAGAGAGATTGAATCGTATGTTGGGCAGCCCCCATACCTCAAGTATATATAGGGGGAGGGGAGGGGGCTGCGCCCCCTCTAGGGTTCCCACCCCAAGGGGTGCGGCAGCCCCAGATCCCATCTAGGGTGGCGACCACAAGGGGGAGAGGGGGAAGCGCACCTGGGATGGGCCTTAGGGCCCAACTGCCCTAGGGTTTGCCCCCCTCCCCTCTTGGAGGCGCCTTGGGCCTTGGTGGGAGGCGCCCCAGCCCACCTAGGGGCTGGTCCCTTCCCACTATTGGCCCATTTAGGCCTCCGGGGCTGGTGGCCCCACCTGGTGGACCCCCGGGACCCTCCCGGTGGTCCCGGTACGTTACCGATAGCACCCGAAACTTTTCCGGTGACCAAAATGGGACTTCTCATATATAAATCTTTACCTCCGGACCATTCCGGAACTCCTCGTGACATCCGGGATCTCATCCGGGACTCCGAACATTCGGTAACCATGTACAAACTTTCCTTATAACCCTAGCATCATCGAACCTTAAGTGTGTAGACCCTACGGGCTCGGGAGTCATGCAGACATGGCCGAGACAACTCTCCGGTCAATAACCAACAGCGGGATCTGGATACCCATGTTGGCTCCCACCTGCTCCACGATGATCTCATCGGATGAACCACGATGTCAAGGATTCAATCAATCCCGTATACAATTCCCTTTGTCTATCGGTACGATACTTGCCCAAGATTCGATCGTCGGTATCCCGATACCTTGTTCAATCTCGTTACCGGCAAGTCTCTTTACTCGTTCCGTAACACATCATCCCATGATCAACTCCTTGATCACATTATGCACATTATGATGATGTCCTACCGAGTGGGCCCAGAGATACCTCTCCGTTTCCACGGAGTGACAAATCCCAGTCTCGATTCGTGCCAACCCAACAGACACTTTCAAAGATACAGTAGTGCACCTTTATAGCCACCCAGTTACGTTGTGACGTTTGGCACACCCAAAGCACTCCTACGGTATTGTGACGCCCGGATAATTAGGCTACAGTAAAACTCTGCTAATGATGCCACATCACCACTCTTACTGTTGTAAACCTCACGATGATTCAATCCCGTCTGAATTCAAAAATTCAAAATCAAGGCAAACAATAAAAGTTTTCAAACATTAAAACTAAAATGTTCTATATGTGCCAAATATTGCATAAATAATTATGGTGGAGAATCCACATTTTTATAAAGTATTTAATGGCACTGAAATAAATAAAACAGTAATAAAAACTAATAATTAAATGCCTTTACTAATTAGTAAATTATCAAACTAAATTAATTGGGGACTAGACATTTTGTGACGATGGACTAAACTGAGATACTAAATTAGATGCTATGTATATATTTTACAGAAACTAAAATAAAAGGTGACTAAAGTAAAACAGGAAAGAATAAATAAAAAGAAAAGAACAAATAGAAAACAAAAGAAAGAAAAAGGAGAAAGAAAACCCCCTGCCCCCCGGGCTTCGGCCCAGCTCACCGGCCCAGCCCCCCCCCCCTCTCTCTGGCCAAGTTGGCC
>NC_057800.1:46243345-46243838 GCF_018294505.1 Triticum aestivum
CCCTCTCGCTCTCTCGATCTGGATCGGGAGATCCCCCCTCGCCTCCGCCCGACGGCCCTCGTCCCTGCCCAGGTGGTGCCGCCGCCGTTCGACCCCGACGGACGCCTCGCCCTCCTCCTGAAGCTCGCCGCCTCGTTGCGTCGCCCAGACCCGAGCCGGCGCCCCGCCACCTCGCCCCGAAGTTGCCCCGCCGCCTCGACCACGCCTCCCCACCGGACTGCCTCCTCGCCTACGACGTCGCTGTCCCTGTCCCCCACCTCGAGCACCATTGCCACGTGCCCTACGCTCCGACGTGAGCCCCCTCGCCAACCCCCACCTCGTCTCCGTCGTCGAACGTGGCCGCCGCTACCAGTTGCAGATGCTGCCTGGCCCGTGCTCCCGTGCTTCCCTGCGCCGTCCCGCGGTCGCCCCGTCTTGGTCCGCCGTGGCCGTGCCGCCCCGCTCTTGCTTGCTTCCCGCGTCGGGTGTGGCCGCCGGACCGCGCGTCCCTGGC
>NC_057800.1:46244715-46254323 GCF_018294505.1 Triticum aestivum
CTTGATCACCAGATATCGCCTACTCTTCTCTATACTGCTTGCATTAGAGTAGTGTAGCATGTTACTGCTTTCCGTTAATCCTATTCTGATGCATAGCCTGACATTGTTGCTACATCTGTTGATACCTTACCTGCAATCCTAAATACTTAGTATAGGATGCTAGTTTATCATCATTGGCCCTACATTCTTGTCAGTCTGCCTTGCTATACTATTGGGCCGTGATCACTCGGGAGGTGATCACGGGTATATACTATACACACATACATACTATACAGATGGTGACTAAAGTCGGGTCAGCTCGAAGAGTACCCGCGAGTGATTCACGGATTGGGGGCTGAAAGGACCTTTGTCCCGACGGCCCTCTGTGTGGATCTTTGTAGCGGAGCGACAGGGCAGGTGAGACCGCCTAGGAGAGAGGTGGGCCTGGCCCTGTTCGGCATTCGCGGATATTTAACACGCTTAACGAGATCTTGGTATTTGATCTGAGTTGGCTACGAGCCTATACGCACTAACCATCTACGCGGGAGTAGTTATGGGTATCCCGGCGTCGTGGTATCAGCCGAAGCACTTCAGACGTCAGCAACGGAGCAGCGCGCGCCGGATTGGACTGGAACGCATGCTAGGCTAGGTCTGCTTCCGGCCGCCCTCGCAACGTGCAGGTGTGCTATGGGCGATGGGCCCAGACCCCTGTGCGCTTAGGTTTAGACCGGCGTGCTGGCCTCTCTGTTTTGCCTAGGTGGGGCTGCGACGTGTTGATCTTCCGAGGCCGGGTATGACCCAGGAAAGTGTGTCCGGCCAAATGGGATCAAGCGTGCTGGGTAAGTTGGTGCATCCCTGCAGGGAAGTTAATCTATTCAAATAGCCGTGATCTTCGGTAACAGGACGACTTGGAGTTGTACCTTGACCTTATGAGAACTAGAACCGGATACTTAATAAAACACACCCTTCCAAGTTCCACAGACAACCCGGTGATCGCTTTTCTACAGGGCGACGAGGGGAGGATCGCCGGGTAGGATTATGCTATGCGATGCTACTTGGAGATGCTACTTGGAGATGCTACTTGGAGGACTTCAACCTACCCTCTTCTACCTGTTGCAAGACGAAGGTGACCCGAAGCGTAGTCTTCGATAAGACTAGCTACCCCCCTCTTATTCTGGCATTCTGCAGTTCAGTCCACCGATATGGCCCTTTACACATATACCCATGCATATGTAGTGTAGCTCCTTGCTTGCGAGTACTTTGGATGAGTACTCACGGTTGCTTTCTCCCCCTTTTTTCCCCTTTCCTTTCTTTCTGGTTGTCGCAACCAGATGCTGGAGTCTAGGAGCCAGACGCCACCTTCGACAACGACTCCTACTACGCTGGATGTGCCTACTGCTACGTGCAGCCCGCTGATGACGACCAGGAGTAGTTAGGAGGATCCCAGGCAGGAGGCCTGCGCCTCTTTCGATCGGTATCCCAGTTTGTGCTAGCCATCTTATGGCAACTTGTTTAACTTATGTCTGTACTCAGATATTGTTGCTTCCGCTGACTCGTCTATGATCGAGCACTTGTATTCGAGCCCTCGAGGCCCCTGGCTTGTATTATGATGCTTGTATGACTTATTTATGTTTTAGAGTTGTGTTGTGATATCTTCCCGTGAGTCCCTGATCTTGATCGTACACATTTGCGTGCATGATTAGTGTACGATTGAATCGGGGGCGTCACAGGTATCCGGGAGTTGCACAATCTCATGGTCTAAGGAAATGATACTTGACATTAGAAAAGCTTTAGCATACGAACTACACGATCTTGTTCTAGGCTTAGGATTGGGTCTTGTCCATCACATCATTCTCCTAATGATGTGATCCCGTTATCAACGACATCCAATGTTCATGGTCAGGAAACTGTAACCATCCATTGATCAACGAGCTAGTCAACTAGAGGCTTACTAGGGACATGGTGTTGTCTATGTATCCACACATGTATCTGAGTTTCCTATCAATACAATTCTAGCATGGATAATAAAAGATTATCATGAACAATGAAATATATAATAATAACTAAGTTATTATTGCCTCTAGGGCATATTTCCAACAGTCTCCCACTTGCACTAGAGTCAATAATCTAGTTCACATCGCCATGTGATTAACACTCACAGGTCACATCGCCATGTGACCAACATCCAAAGAGTTTACTAGACTCAATGATCTAGTTCACATCACTATGTGATTAACACTCAAAGAGTTCTGGGTTTGATCATGTTATGCTTGTGAGAGAGGTTGTAGTCAACGGGTCTTGCCATATTCAGATCCCTATGTATTTCGCAAAACTTTATGTCATATTGTAGATGCTGCTACCACGTTCCACTTGGAGCTATTCCAAAATGTTTCTCCATTATATGTATCCGGTATCTCTACTCAGAGCTATCCGGATAGGTGTTAAGCTTGCATCGACGTAACTCTACGTCGAACTCTTCGTCACCTCCATATCCAAGAAACATTTCCTTATTCCTCTAAGGATAATTTAGACCGCTATCTGGTGATCCACTCCTAGATCACCTTTGTACCCTCTTGCCAGACATGTGGCAAGGCACACATCTAGTGCGGTACGCAGCATGGCATACTGTATAGATCCTATGACAAAAGCATAGGGGACGACCTTCGTCCTTCCTCTTTCTTCTGTCGTGGTTAATCTTCGAGTCTTACTCAACTTCACACCTTACAACTCAGGTAAGAACCCCTTCTTTGACTGATCTATTTTGAACTCCTTCAAAAACATGTCAAGGTGTGCGTTTTTTGAAAGTATCATCAGGCGTTTTGATCTATCTCTATAGATCTTGATGCCCAATATGTAAGCAGCTTTATCCAGGTCTTCCTTTGAAAATCACTCTTCAAACAACCGTTTATGCTTTCCAGAAATTCTACATTATTTCGAATCAACAATATGTCATCCACATATACTTATCAGAAATGTTGTAGTGCTCCCACTCACTTTCTTGTAAATACAAGTTTCTAGCAAACATTGTATAAACCTAAAAGCTTTGATCACTCCGTCAAAGCATATATTCTGACTCCGAGATGCTTGCTCTAGTCCATAGAAGGATCGCTAGAGCCAGCATACCTTTTAGCATCCTTAGGATCGACAAAACTTTGATTGTATCACATACAACTCTTTCTTACGAAAACTGGTAAGAAAACTTGTTTTTGACATCCATCTGTCAGATTTCATAATTGAAAAATACAGCTAATGCTAACATGATTCCGACGGACTTAAGCATCGCTACGGGTGAGAAATTCTCATCGTAGTCAACTCCTTGAACTTGTGAAAAGACTCTTTCCCACAAGTCGAGCTTCATAGACGATAACATTACCGCCCACGTCCATCTTCTTCTTAAAGATCCATTTATCTCAATGGCTCGCCGATCATCAGGAAAGTCCACCAAAGTCCATACTTTGTTCTGATACATGGATCCTATCTCGGATTTCATGGCTTCTAACCATTTGTCGGAATACGGTCCTGCCATCGCTTCTCCATAGCTCGTAGGTTCATTGTTGTCTAACAACATGATATCTAAGACAGGATTACCGTACCACTCTGGAGTAGTACATATCCTTGTCAACCTATGAGGTTCGATAGCAACTTGATCCAAAGCTTCATGATCACTATCATTAACTTCCTCTTCAACAGACGTAGGCGCCACAGAAAACATCTTTCTGTGTTGCATCACTCTCTGGTTGAGTTCTATCTTCCTCCCACTCAATTCTTTCGAGAGAAACTCCTTCTCGAGAAAGGACCCGTTCTTAGCGACAAACAATTTGCCCTCAGATCTGAGATAGAAGGTATACCCAACTGTCACCTTTGGGTATCCTATGAAGATGTGTTTGTCCGCTTTTGGGTTCGAGCTTCTCCGGTTGAAGCCTTAAGCATCGCAGCCCCAAACATTAAGAAACGACAACTTTGGTTTCTTGCCAAACCATATTCATACGACGTCGTCTCAACGGACTTAGATGGTGTTCTATCTAAAGTGAATGCAGCTGTCTCTAACGCATATCCTCAAAATGAAAACGGTAGATCGGTAAGAGACATCATAGATCGCACCATATCTCATAAGGTTCGATTACGACGTCCGGACACACCATTACCCTATGGTGTTCCATGTGGCTTCAACTATGAAACAATTCCACAATGTCTTAAGTGTTTGCCAAACTCATAACTCAGAAATTCTCATTGATCAGATCGTAGGAATTTGATCTTCTTGTTATGATGGTTCTTAACTTCACTCTGAAATCGCTTGAACTTTTCAAATGTTTCAGACTTGTGCTTCATTAAGTAAATATACCTATATCTACTCAAATCGTTAGTGAAGATAAGAAAATAGCGATATCCACCGCACGCTTCAATTCTCATTGGATCACACGCATCAGCATGTATGATTTCCAACAAGTCACTTGCCCGTTTCATTGTACCTGAAAACGGGATCTTAGTCGTCCTGCCCATGAGGCATGGCTCGCATGTGTCAGGCGATTCAAAATCAAGTGACTCTAAACATCCATCAGCATGGAGTTTCTTCATGCATTTTATGCCAAAATGACCTAAGCGGCAGTGCCACAAGAAAGTGGTACTATCATTATTAACTCTACATCTTTTGGTGTGAACATGTGTATTACCACGACCGAGATTCAATGAACCATTCACATAGGGTGCATGACCATGAAAGGCATTATTCATGTAAACAGAATAACCATTATTCTCTAACTTAAATGAATAACCGTATTGCAATGAACATGATCTAATCATATTCATGCTCAACGTAGACACCTGATAACATTTATCTAGGTTCAATACTAATCCCGAAGGCAGATGGAGCGTGCGATGGTGATCTCATCAACTTTGGAAACACTTCCAACACACATCGTCACCTCGCCCTTAGCCGGTCTCCGTTTAGTCCGTAGCTTTTGCTTCAAGTCACCAATAATAGTAACTGAACCGGTATCCAATACCCAGGTGCTACCAGGAGTACTAGTGAGGTACACATTAATAACACGTATATACTTTGTTGAAGTTGCCAGCCTTCTTATCTATCATGTATTTGGGGTAGTTCCGCTACCAGTGATCGTTCCCCTTACAATAGAAGCACTTAGTCTCGGGTTTGGCTTCAACCTTGGGTTCCTTCACTGGAGCGGCAACTGGTTTGTCATCCATGAAGTTTCCCTTCTAGCCCTTGCCCTTCTTGAAACCAGTGGTCTTGTTAAACCATCAACACTTGATGCTCTTTCTTGATTTCTACCTTTTTGCGGTCTTAAGCACCGCGAACAGCTCCGTGATCATCTCCATCCCTTGCATGTCATGGTTCATCACGAAGATTTAGTAGCTTAGTGATAGTGACTAGAGAACTCTATCACTCACTATCTTATCTGGAAGTTTAACTCCCACTTGATTCAAGTGATTGTAGCACCCAGACATTCTGAGCACATGCTCACTAGCTGAGCTATTCTCCTCCATCTTGTAGGCAAAGAACTTGTCAGAGGTCTCATACCTCTCAATACGGGCATGAGCCTGAAATCCCAATTTCAGCTCTTGGAACATCTCATATGTTCTATAGTGTTCAAAACGTCATTGGAATCCCGATTCTAAGCCGCAAAGTATGGTGCACTTAACTATCAAGTAGTCATCAGGACGTATCTGTCAGATGTTCATAACATCCACAGACGACGCTGGAGAAGTTGGCACACCGAGCGGTGCATCAAAGACATAAGCCTTCTGTGTAGTAGTGAGGACACTCCTCAGGCAACGGACCTAGTCCGCGTTAATGCTTACAATATCTTTCAACTTAGTCTTTTCTCTAGGAACATATTAAAACAGGGAGCTAAAGCATGAGCTATTTATCCACAACATATTTGCAAAGACAATTTAGACTATGTTCATGATAATTAAGTTCATCTAATCAAATTATTTAAAGAACTCCCACTCAGATAGACATCCCTCTAGTCATCTAAGTGAAACATGATCCGAGTCAACTAGGCCGTGTCCGATCATCATGTGAGACGGACTAGTCAACATCGGTGAACATCTTCATGTTGATCGTATCTTCTATACGACTCATGCTCGACCTTTCGGTCTTCCGTGTTCCGAGGCCATGTCTATACATGCTAGGCTCGTCAATCAACCTAAGTGTATTGCGTGTGTAAATCTGGCTTACACCCGTTGTATTCGAATGTTAGAATCTATCACACCCGATCATCACGTGGTGCTTCAAGACAACGAACCTTCGCAATGGTGCACAGTTAGGGGGAACACTTTCTTGAAATTATTGCGAGGGATCATCTTATTTAAGCTACCGTCGTTCTAAGCAAATAAGATGTAAAACATGGTAAACATCACATGCAATCAAATAGTGACATGATATGGCCAATATCATTTGCTCCTTTTGATCTCCATCTTCGGGGCTCCATGATCATCGTTGTCACCGGCATGACACCATGATCTCCATCATCGTGTCTTCTTGAAGTTGTCTCGTCATCTATTACTTCTACTACTATGGCTAACGCTTTAGCAATAAAGTAAAGTAATTACATGACGTTTATGTTGACACGCAGGTCATAAATAAATTAAGACAACTCCTATGGCTCCTGCCGGTTGTCATATTCATCGACATGCAAGTCGTGATTCCTATTACAAGAACATGATCAATCTCATACATCACATATATCATTCATCACATCCTTTTGGCCATATCACATCACACGGCACATGCTGCAAAAACAAGTTAGACGTCCTCTAATTGTTGTTGCAAGTTTTTACGTGGCTGCTATAGGTTTCTAGCAAGAACGTTTCTTACCTACGCCATAACCACAACGTAATATGCCAATTTCTATTTACCCTTCATAAGGACCATTTTCATCGAATCCGATACGACTAAAGTGGGAGAGACAGACACCCGCTAGCCACCTTATGCAATTAGTGCATGTCAGTCGGTGGAACCAGTCTCACGTAAGAGTACGTGTAAGGTCGGTTCGGGCCGCTTCATCCTACGATGCCGCCGAATCAAGATAAGACTAGTAATGGCAAGTAAATTGACAAAATCGACGCCCACAACAACTTGTGTTCTACTCGTGCATAGAAACTACGCATAGACCTAGCTCATGATGCCACTGTTGGGGATCGTAGCAGAAATTTAAAATTTTCTACGCATCACCAAGATCAATCTATGGAGTAATCTAGCAACGAGGGGAAGGAGAGTGCATCTACATACCCTTGTAGATCGCTAAGTGGAAGCGTTGCAAGAACGTGGATGAAGGAGTCGTACTCGTAGCAATTCAGATCGCGGTTGATTTCGATCTAAGCGCCGAACAACGGCGCCTCCGCGTTCAACACACGTGCAGCCCGGTGACGTCTCCTACGCCTTGATCCAGCAAGGGGAGAAGGAGAGGTTGGGGAAGACTCCATCCAGCAGCAGCACGACGGCGTGGTGGTGGTGGAGGAGCGCGGGACTCCAGCAGGGCTTCGCCAAGCACTACGAGAGACGAGGAGGGAGAGGGGTAGGGCTGCGCCAAGAGAGAGATTGAATCGTATGTTGGGCAGCCCCCATACCTCAAGTATATATAGGGGGAAGGGAGGGGGCTGCGCCCCCTCTAGGGTTCCCACCCCAAGGGGTGCGGCAGCCCCAGATCCCATCTAGGGTGGCGACCACAAGGGGGAGAGGGGGAAGCGCACCTGGGGTGGGCCTTAGGGCCCAACTGCCCTAGGGTTTGCCCCCCTCCCCTCTTGGAGGCGCCTTGGGCCTTGGTGGGAGGCGCCCCAGCCCACCTAGGGGCTGGTCCCTTCCCACTATTGGCCCATGTAGGCCTCCGGGGCTGGTGGCCCCACCTGGTGGACCCCCGGGACCCTCCCGGTGGTCCCGGTACGTTACAGATAGCACCCGAAACTTTTCCGGTGACCAAAACGGGACTTCCCATATATAAATCTTTACCTCCGGACCATTCCGGAACTCCTCGTGACGTCCGGGATCTCATCCGGGACTCCGAACAACATTCAGTAACCGCGTACAAACTTTCCCTATAACCCTAGCGTCATCGAACCTTAAGTGTGTAGACCCTACGGGCTCGGGAGTCATGCAGACATGGCCGAAAAAACTCTCCGGTCAATAACCAACAGCGGGATCTAGATACCCATGTTGGCTCCCACCTGCTCCACGATGATCTCATCGGATGAACCACGATGTCAAGGATTCAATCAATCCCGTATACAATTCCCTTTGTCTATCGGTGCGATACTTGCCCGAGATTCGATCGTCGATATCCCGATACCTTGTTCAATCTCGTTACCGGCAAGTCTCTTTACTCGTTCCGTAACACATCATCCCGTGATCAACTCCTTGATCACATTGTGCACATTATGATGATGTCCTACCGAGTGGGCCCAGAGATACCTCTCTATTTACACGGAGTGACAAATCCCAGTCTCGATTCGTGCCAACCCAACAGACACTTTTAGAGATACCCGTAGTGCACCTTTATAGCCACCCAGTTACGTTGTGACGTTTGGTACACCCAAAGCACTCCTACGGTATCCGGGAGTTGCACAATCTCATGGTCTAAGAAAATGATACTTGACATTAGAAAAGCTTTAGCATACGAACTACACGATCTTGTGCTAGGCTTAGGATTGGGTCTTGTCCATCACATCATTCTCCTAATGATGTGATCCCGTTATCAATGACATCCAATGTCCATGGTCAGGAAGCCGTAACCATCCATTGATCAACGAGCTAGTCAACTAGAGGCTTACTAGGGACATGGTGTTGTCTATGTATCCACACATGTATATGAGTTTCCTATCAATACAAGTCTAGCATGGATAATAAACAATTATCATGAACAATGAAATATATAATAATTACTAATTTATTATTGCCTCTAGGGCATATTTCCAACAGGGGGGCGGGGCGGGGGAGAAGGAGCCGCACCGGACGCCGGCCGGGACGGAGGTGAGCAACAGGGGGGACGCAAGGGGGACTCAGAGGAGCAGAGGGGATCGATCGAGAGTAGGGGCGGCGGACGATGGGACTGGGGGAATCGGGAGGCCCCTAGGGAGCCAGATCGAGGGCACCAGAGAGCTGGGCCTAGGGCACCCAGGTGGCCCAGCTCCCATGGGCCGATCCAGCTGAGGGGGAGGCCCAGTCGGCGGGAGCCAAGGGTGGGCCGGGCCGGGGCCCAGCACACCCGGCGCGGAGGGGGCCTGGCCCAACAGGCGGCGCGGGTTGCACGCGCGTAGGGTTTCCCCTCCCGCGGAAGGCGCCGCCGCCACTGCCGGGGCGGTACCGGAGTGAGCCGGTGACCGACGAGATGGAGCAAGGGAGGGCCGGAAACGGAACGTGGAGGAGCCGAAGGCAGCGATGAACGGCCGGAAGGGCGACAGTCGGCGCACCGGGAGCGAGGGCACAGGGCCGCTGCGAGCTGTGGGCGGCGTCGGGGGCGCCACCGGGCCGGCAACGGGCACCGGACGACACCAAGAGGAGCGGGCGGCGCCCCTTTCGGAGTGGCCGGCCACGCCCCAGGTCCGAGCGTGCCGGCGGCAAGCAGCCCCAGCCCTCAACGCCGTGCCTTGGCAGCCATTGGCCCGAGACG
>NC_057800.1:46254620-46267946 GCF_018294505.1 Triticum aestivum
AGCCACCGGGCCGGCATGGCCGCGTGAAGCGGCGCGAGGGGGTGGCGGCCAGAGAGGCATGCGGGGGGGAGGGAGGCTCGTCGGCCAGATCCACCCAGCGCAGCCGGGAGGTGGGGGAGGGGGAGAGGGGGGGCGGACACGGGGGCCGCGGCAGCCGTCGACAGCAGAGGGGACGGAGCCACAGCCCTCACGAGGGCCGGGGAGGGACAGGCGACAGGAGCGCCGGCGAGGACGCCAGACGTCGCGGCCGGGGGCGCGTCATCCCGGACATCGCCAGGAGAATCGCCGGAAGCCGAAGCCGCCATCTCTTCCTTCCCTATAGGAAGTTACAACCACCGTGCATGGCACCATGCATTTGTGAACACATTTCCTCAAGACTGACTTAAGACCAATCAAATTGGTTGTCATCAAGACTGACTCATGGCCACCTAATGAAACACGCCTTTCTTGTAATCAAACACGACTTTTTCAACATTTTCTTCCCACTTTCCTCGTTGTAAATTATCAATACTTGTATATAATAAAAAAGGGCAATCTGCAGATTTGCTGATATAAAATACGACCAATGTAGGGATCCCCTTTTTCTTCACTCCATCCCGCTTTCAGACCTGCAAGTTGGAAGCTCTTTCTGCCTACGAGGGAGGCTACGACAACCGGCTACAGTCAGCAACCATACGAGTCTACTAGGAGCAAACATATATCGTAGGAAAGAATACACGCATGATTCCCTGGGCATTTCATCAAACAGTTGATATGCATCTACTTACTTGTTTAAATAGTGCTACCTAATCAAACAGCCTTTCCTGTAATCAAACATGACTTTTTCGACTTTTTCTTCCCACCTTCCTCACTGTAAATTATCACTATTTCTATATTATAAAGAAAAAGGACAATCTGCAGATTTGCCGGTATAAAATATGAACAATGTAGGGAGCCCCTTTTTCTTCCCGCTTTCAGACCTGTATGTTGGAAGCTCGTTCTGCCTACGAGGCTACGGCAACCGGCTACAGGAACCATACGAGTCTACTAGGAGCAAACATATCGTAGGAATTCACTCATGATTCCCTGGGCATTTCATCAAACAGTTGACATGCATCCACTCACTCGTTGCAATAGTGCCAAATATCCAAGAAGATTTCAGCCAAGGAGTATCCAATCATTGTAGTTACTCTACTTACGCCTCGGCCAGGCAACGTAAGACGGTGGAAACAAAAAATTGAGGCTTACCGCAGCCTGTTGCAGGATAAGGGGCTTGCTTACACAGCTTACTGCTTACGTGCTTGAAGCAGCAGCCACCGGCGGCAGACGAACAATGCGGATCTCGCTATTTTTCGCGGTGCCCGCGAACGCTCAAGATCTCGATGAGGTGCACGTAGGGGACGCCGTCCTTGGAACGGGCGGCGGCTGAGGGGCAGGGCACCGCCGGCAGGCCTGTCGTGCGGCATCTCCTTCTCCTGCTGCTGCACGGAAGCGGAGAAGGAGAAGAGGATGTGGGATCCGACCATGGCTTAGGCGGCGAGCACGGGAAGACGGGCGGCTTTGCCCTTTCTTTCATGGCGCGCGTGCTGTATCTCTCAAACCCTCTCTCAATTTATCACCCAAATCGCCTTACTAGAGCATGTTGTTTTTTGCGGCTAGTGCGTGTTGTTACAAGAATCATGGGCGCCGTGTAGATTGTGAGGGGACACTTTTAACTTGGTAGAGTGATATTAGTTGCATCTTTCATATGGTGTCTAGCTTGCATTATTTCTAATTTGTTGAAATGTCTTCTGCTTAATTTATACATTATAGGTGTGAATATGCGAACACCAGTGGGTCTAGTAGACCTTCAGCGTGCACCACATGTGCATGTTGTAGAATCCGTCATTGTCTTCTTCCGCATCTTCTTCAGGAACAATCAATGCACTGATCTTGACGGACCCTTCTATCGTCGACGCCACCACGACGCCGGACAATGCTAGCCTCCTGCACCTTCCGCCAAGACTCATCGTGTCGATACTGTAGATGGCACACCGTTCCATCTCGGTCACTGCACGAGAAGAGAAGCATACGAAGACCTGCCCCTAGCCACCAAGCCAAACAACTGTCCCTCCGTGTTCGGTCTAGACCTGTAGCGCTTGTCAGCAATGTTGCCTATGTCGACCACGTCCAGAGGTCCCCCGAAACGAGGTCCTAGACAACGACTGCGGCTCTACTGCGTTGGTCCTTAAGGGTACGTGCACAAAGACTTGCCCGCTATCATCGGGAAGGTCAAGCCGGCTCCGATAGGGGGGCGGCGACAACGGCACATCATTTTAGTGGCGGTGGTGGCCGTTCGGTAGTCTTGAAATCTCGACGTAATTTACTTTTGATGAACTTTGATAATATATCTGGATATATTTCAAAAAAAAAAAGATGGCGGTGGGCTCGCTCGACCCTGGTCCGGATTCGGCATATCAGCATTAAATAGGTGCCGTTCCATGCTTAAGCAACAGGTTAAGCAGACATCTATCCAACCATAGGTACACCATTATTATTACTCAATCAATCCAGAAATCAATGAACCAAAATAATATAAAAAACGATGAAATAGTCCTTCAGAGCACAACTTGCTATAGTAATAAAAATGCAGCAATGACAGTTGGCTATAATCAGCTTCAGGTTTGTCATGCCATTTTTGCTGTCAACCTTATTTATCCTCTGTAGGTAGTCCAAGTGAAATATTCACCACACCAAAACCAAAAAGGTAGAAAAAACAACAACATTACAATCTACCATTTGACAAACAGATACCTTCCATTGCCCTGCTCCGGTCAAAGAGCTCCATTGCGCTTCAAGGCTTCACAAAATCTTTTAGTATTTTCAGATAACCATCATGTCTTCATTACGCCCCGCTCTTGTACCGTAAGGCTGTAACAAGAGTAATATGTTGAAGGTCACTTTGGTTCGTATTAATGAAATGAATTTCAGAACAACGCTGCTATGCGCAGGACACATGCTAGCCGATTTATGCACGGCGTTTAAGATCAAGCCGTACATGCATAGGACTAAAGAGTTGACAGCCGCTGGATTGATTTGTCGTGCAAGGATCGGTCCATAATTATCGTGTGTGAAGCAGTTTCGATTTCAGATTAATAAAGCAGTAGAAACAGAGCAAGTTTCTCTTACCTATTAATTTCACTGACCTGTCTAGTTATAGAGGGATTCATCCGGGAAGATATTATGCCCATCTGTCGCAACATGGACTAGGATGCCTTGTTCTTCTTCCGCTAGACAATTCCTGAACACTTGGGCATGCAGGCAGTCAATCATGTACACACGTTTCAGCGAGCACAGGTTCTCTGTGTGATCCAGCATTGGGCAGTCCTGTGCAAACAGGTCCTGCAGCTTACAAAGGTTGGAAATCCTCCTTAAACATGTGTTGTTCATCACCTTGAGCCACACAACTGCAGGAAGGTCGACAACTTCTTGAAGCTTGTGAGCACCTTCAATGTGGATTCTCTTCAAATTAACAATCATGTACATGTCTTGAGGCAGAGCTCTCAGTTTGGGGCAATCAAAAAGCAGCAGACGCTTAAGGCAAGGCATCAAAGAGAGCTGTTGAGAGTTGTCCTCCATGTCATCGCACATATTTCTTATGTTCAGTGACCATTTTTCCAAATTACCCATGCTAACGAGGCGAAGCAGTTCAAGTTTTGGGAAGAAAGCCGCTGCACTTCTGACACCTTTCCCCAGGAGTTCTGTGCCAATAGTTACAACTTCATCTGCACCTTTAATGTGAAGAACTAGCAATTCTGGCATCTGACCTGCTGGTGGAAGCACTGAACATGATATACACTCATTCAGGTGCATGTGACACAAACTTGGCATATTAAGCTCTGGTTCCGAACATAGCCATTCTGGGAACCTTATGCCCGGGAACCCATCAATATAAATATATACTAGGCTTGGTGAAGGAATAAGCATATCAAAGACTTGCTGAATTCTCTCAACCACACCAGTCTGGTAACGGGTTCTCTCTCCGGTACTGCCCATTGTGCAACCCAGTCTCAGTTCCCTAAGATTATGACTGTTCTTCAGTACAAGTTCACCCACTGGTGCTGCTTTCTCTAGCTTCTGGACCCACAGACGTTGGATATTGGGGAGGCGTTGCAATTCGTCCAATCTGAATCCAGTCCCACTCTCGAAAACTCCTTTTAGGCTATAGAGCTGCTGAAACTTTGCAATTCCTTTTGGAACATGATCAATTGCAGTCCAGTCTAGCTGCAAAAAACTTATGTTGGACAGCCTCATGAGACCAGCTGGCAGGCTATCCAATTGACGGCAACCAAGCAAAGAAAGGTATTCAAGGCTGATGAGCCTTCCCGTGGACTCCGGAAGTTTGT
The DNA here is from genome assembly GCF_018294505.1 of Triticum aestivum. NCBI lineage: Eukaryota > Viridiplantae > Streptophyta > Magnoliopsida > Poales > Poaceae > Triticum > Triticum aestivum. Next base: position 46,258,985 of record NC_057800.1, read on the forward strand.
TAATCTCCGTATAGCTCAGATCTAGCAACCTCAACAACACCAAGTTTCCCACTGAGTCTGGTATGTCCTTGATGCTTGTCCCTCTGAGAACCAAGACACGGATATGCTCAAGCTTTCTGAAAATATCCTTGCGAATTGACTTGAAGTTCTTGTTATTAAAAAGTAGGAGGCTTCTCAAGCACTTGTGCTCTTCTAGAGGGGGGATTTCTTCTATAGCATGGCTGATACCTAAGCGGCGCAGATTCGACATGGAATTGTTACTTTCCGCATTCATGAACAGGGAGTGATCCTTTGTCAGATATTGCCCAAGTGACCTCAATAAATCATGCATCGTTGACTCACCTTTATCTACAAACATAGGTATTGGTTGCAGAAGATTCCTCCTAATTAGTTCAAGGTAATACTCTTCAGCAATTTCATGTATTGAGTAATCATGCTCTTTCCTCACAAAACCTTCGGCAACCCACCAGTAAGCAACATCATCACGGCCTATAGCAAAATTAGGAGGCAACAAAGCACACCAGAGAAAACACTGCTTGAGTTGAGGGGGTAAGTTGCTGTAACTTAAATACAGGGGACCTCCAAGTTCTTTGGGGAGTCCATGAATGGACCATTTACTATCTCGGATGCTCTTCCATTCAGCAACTGTTCTTTTGGTAGATAGAACACCTGCAACAACCTTGATGGCCAGAGGGAGACCATCACATTTCTTTACAATGTCATACCCAATATTCTTGAATTCACATATTTGCTCGGATGATTGAAAGGACTTCTTCATAAGAAGTTCTAAGCCATCACCGTAATTCATTTTGTTTACTTGGTGGATATGTGTTGCATGCATTTCTGACAAAACATGCAGGTCTCTTGTGGTGACAAGGATATGGAAGTTCAAGGCTCTCATAAAAGGCGATAGAAGAAGATCAATCCAGACATCAGATTTCCATACATCATCCAGCACAAGAAAAACACTCTTTCCTTTGATAGTGTCCATTAAAAGTGGTAGAAGCTCTTGGTCTCTAATTGATCACAATTTTCTCCAGCCATTCGTATTGCCTGCTTTATCAACCCGGTCTCTGTGTAGCTCTGCGAAATGCACAGCCATATATGAACTTGGAATTTCTCTCTTATCATCTGATCATTATATATCTTCTGAGCTAACGTTGTCTTACCAATGCCTCCCATTCCTTGAATCCCCAGAACACTTGTACTATTCTCATGGCAGCCACTGACAATCATTTGTACTATGTCATCAACTGATTGTTTGATTTCTCTTCCAACAACCTCTAGTTCATCTATAGGAGATGTCTGATTTCTGTCCACAGTTGTTACCTGGAACTGTTGACGAATGGATCTATCCAAGCTGAACATCTCTGTGTTCATTTTAATCTCATCAAGCTTTTCATTTATGTCCTTAATTCTTCTAGCCACCTTGTGATCAAATAAAAGCTTTTCAAAACAAGAGACCATAGGCTGATTGAAACAGAGCGATCTAGCTGGTAGCAAAAATTTCTGTGATTGAACCATAACAAGATCTATGATGACATCAACATCAAACATAACATCACTCATGTTCTTCCACCATGCCTCTATCTGTCTATCTTCCATGGCCAGAGCTTCCGCATCCTCACGAACTGCGCGGAAGTGTTCTAGATTTTTCTTCAGCCTTTTGATGTCCTTTTTCACGCTTAGTGTCATCACAATCTCATCTTCAATAAGCTGACTCAGCGTTGTCAAAAATTTCGAAGTAAGAGCATCCAAAACTGTGCCCATGGTGCCCAAACCAGTGGATTCTGACTTTGATGCAAGTGTGCCTCCTTTGATGTTTCGCAGGCCTTATGCTGTGTGAGTTCTACCCTCCTCCGTTCATCACAGGATCATTGTCCAAACAATGCTCTTCTCTGCATAAGTCAGTCATAATTTATGTCATCACACCAAGCTCAAGAAACACCACCCCCCCCCTCCACCCCCGAAGACAAATTCGTACAAGAAAAACAATGGGGCACACTAGTTCTTTTTGTAGAATAAAATAGCCTCATCACATTAAAAAAATCCTTTATAGTAATCGACAAAGTGAAACCCATGTGGCAGATTTTTATAAATCAAGAACGAATAAGATTTCAAACTTCGAAAAATCAGGATCTTGAAAGCAGCGACACAGGAGTTTGCAGTGACAGAGAATGAAGGTAAACTTAAGATTGTACCTTTCTCCTCCATTGACAGATGAAAAAAGGAGCTGAGCACGTGATGGCGGCACTTCCTATGATTTTATGGTTGAAGCCATGATCATTTGTGGAGACATCTGGATAAATAAAAGATGGATGGTTGCCCCAAGCCAGGACCATATAAGAGGCCATATGTGCAATTCAGGATTTCAGGCACGGGGGATAAAAGAAGCAATCATACCACAGTATACATGAGCGGCTTTGACTCCAGCCTAGCTGAGATCTTGCTTGGTTGCACAGACTAGCTTCTTGGATGCTTGCTCCCACCTCATGGCTGCTTCGTTTACATGGAAGGTGGGAAGACTAGCCGGTCTGTCTCTTGTCAAGCTTGTCTTAGGACCGATCCGTCCCTGTCATAGCCACACAATCAAACATGTGTTACTTTGCATTTTCCTTTCCACCTTCCAACTTGCAAGGTGAAGACCCTTTCAGTATCTATCCTTTCCTTGATTTTACTGAGATTCCAGATCTGCAAGTTCGAAGCTCTTTCTCCTTATGACAACCAGCTACAGGAACCATACGCCAGAGACTTCAACTAGGAGCAAATATATTTGCGAAAAACGCACACATGTTTATTTGGGTATTCATCAAACAATTCATAAGCAAAACTAAAGAAAGCGTGGAACCCAGATACAACTCATAAGCAAAACTAAAGAAAGTGACAGAGAATGAAGGTAAACTTAAGATTGTACCTTAATAAGATTGTAATGACAGATGTGAGAAGGAGCCGAGGAAAAGGCAGCTGCGCAGTGGTGGTCTCTTGCTGAGATGAACAATGAAAGGATTCTTGCAAGCCAGGAGCCCAGGACGATGTAGTATATGAAATTCAGGGTAAGAAAGAAGAACCGGCCATGGTGTAGACAAGCAGCGGCGGCCCTGCTCCAGCTGGGAAGTGGTAGAAGGGGGATCTGTTGCTTAGGTGAGATCAAACAGCTCTTGTTGGATGGTTGCTCATCAGAACGTCAAATGCAGAATCGTTCACCTGATCAATTTCTTACAGTATTTGCATCGGATTCCATTAGTATGAAATTAGCCAGGAAAGGACAATCATTGATGCACTTGAAGTCGTTCAGTCTGTTTAGTTTATTGATCCATAATATAGTATGGTTGTCCTCATCTACTTGCACTGACAAGGCCTCAGTTAGGTGTAGAATCATTATATAGCAAGTGCCAACTTGGCTTGTCTCCTAGTACAAGGTTGCAAGATTTTGATTAGGATAGCGATTTTTTAACGCAGAAAAAATGTAGCGGCGAGTGAGATTAGGAAGTGCACCTGAGCATTTCGTCGAACAGCTCGTATGCATCCACTGAGTTGTTGTTGTCTCAAGCAAATATTCAACGGAATGCTAGCATCCAACCATTTCCGTTCCTGCTCTCCCTGTGTCTCACGAGTCACCGAAGCAATCAGGGAGGCATCAAAGTTAGTCATAAGAAAACGATGGACGTAATATGCTAGAAGGGGCTTATACAGTCAGGCTCAGCAAGGGTAAGCAAGGGCAAGCAAGCCGGCGAGACCGGTCAAGGCTTGGAAATTGCAGCGAATTTCGTTTAAACCAAGAAACAGAGGAGCAGCTGGTGAGATTAGGAAGCGCTAGCGAGCATTTCGTCGAACAGCTCGTGTGCATCCGCTCATCTGTTGTCCCAAACATTTGTATTCAGTGGAATGAATGCTAGAGCAGTAGAGCAGCAACCACCGGGCGGTGGGCAAGCCAGCCGGCGACACCGACCAACAATCACATGGCGGTTGGTCCTCCCATGAACCGAGCAATGAACGAACGAGCAGAGCATAGCAGAGCAGCTGGCCCGGAACAATGAGCCGGCAAGTCCGAGGCAGCGAGCTGCTCGTACTAGATCGGGGTGATGCGGCACGAGCAGATGGGAGGCGGCGAGAGCAGTTTGGAGCCGGCCAGCCGGGGACCGGGGATGCCGACGCCGAGAACCCACCACGGCGAGGTTCAACCCTGCCAAAAAAATTGTGTTATTAACTAAGCTTGACTAATAACCCTGCCACCGCAATATACTTTCTTGGAGAAACAGTAAAAACTTCTGCTGTGGCAAGAAAACGCTACCGCTATACAAAGTTCTCGCGGATGGCTATATTGGCATATCATTCGTTAGTGAGTGAGTCAAAATCTTCTTATTATTTGGACACGTGTGATATATTAGAGATTCGCCCACACATTCTGTGTGGCATGATCAGGAGGCAGCCCATACAGATCATGTATGAACGAACATTAGAACTACCCACATGTGTGGGCACAGCTACTTCGTACCACACGCCTAACAAGTACTACTCATCTCTGTCCCACGCGTGTGGCACGAAGCAAATATGCCCACACGTCCTGGCGCACTACATTAGTTACCGCGGGATGACGCTTTAGTTACCAATGCGTCGGCTGAAAAGAAAAGGCACAAATATTTTACCTCTTCAACATTTCATCGACCACTTGGCGGCCACAAACCTGAGCGACGGCTGCACGGGCCGAACGCACTAGATAGGGGGGGGGTAGGGGTGGCTAGAGACGGGGTATGAGCAGCCGGACAAGGACGAGGTGCCGGACTCGCCATCTTCTTTGCCTCCGCCCTGGCGAGCACCTTCATGACCACCGGTCGGCTTCATCGCCCGCTTGCCACCGACCGGGTCAAGGTGAGTGCGGCCTGTCGTCGCCGGGGCCGCTGTGGCCTTGCCACCGCCCTTGCTTCCGGCCTTGGTTGACGATGTGGCGACCCGAAGCAAGTTTTTGCTCCCCAACCTATTCCTTCGTGCGGGCGGTGGCATTGTGCTAGCGGTGGTGGCTGGCAGGGTCGCGGAAGGGTCTTGATGTTACATTCCAGAAGGAATCGGGGGCAGCGGTGGCGAGAGTGGCCGGCGGCGAGAAGTGGTGGTCGGTCGAGTGGGAAGGGAGGCCCGACAAATTTATTTTTTTTACTTTGGGAGGCTGTCTTGAGTATATTTGAGAGAGTTGGGCTGCTTTTTACGGCCGACTCTTATAATATTTACTCCTCTTAATGTTTGAGAGGTCGGCTAGATGTGCTTAACTCCTCAAAGGTTCTTAAGGAATAAGTTAGAGATCCTCTTCATGAACGTTTTTTTAATGAGGGTTTCGTTGTTCCAACAATACAAATAGGTATTTTTTATACAAAGGATTTTTATAGAAATATTTGAAGGATTGGACCTTTTTGGATTTTTTATGTTAGTTGTTTAATCTGTACGATTGTGTCATGTAGGAAAATTTTGTAAGTTTTCTAAGACTATATTTCATAGGAAAACTTTGAATCTCTTGGAAATAATACTTTTGAAATGTAGTGCCAATAAATCTGGAGACCTTTTTTTTCCAAGGTTCATTCCAACAGATCAAACCAAAATAATTTGTTTTCTTCTTCTTAGAATTTCTATACGATCTTTTGAATCAAAGAGATCTAAGTAGCTACAAAGCCAAAAATACTATTATTACTAGTAGTTTAGATCGCCTTAATTTTTCACTCCCAAGATAAGAACCACAACTCCAAACATATTCCAGATGAGTGCATGCCTAATTTCATGTACATATTGACAAGCATAACAAAGGTGCAGCTCCATGCTTAAGCAGTTAAGCTAAGCAGACATCTGTTTAACTTTCCCTGACACCATACCGAAAAAGGCTTTCGCCCCGTTTTATATTATAAAGCCAACCGCACAATAAACATCCAACAGAGACCAACACACCACAAACACACACACACGGAGGTCCACAGAACCACAATAGTACATCAAAGGGTCATAGCTGAGGGCACAACACAACAAGCCCTAAAACCAAAAGACGCACGCCACAATCCACATAGATGCCAGGCGGACTAATCAGGCTCAGGGGGAGGAGGCGGTAGCGGGGGAGCCAAGCGGAGCGCCATCGAGCGGAGATCGGAGAGGAGGGCGGTGATGACGTCCCGGTCCTGGGGGCGGCTAAGCGGCCGCCAAAGCTGCAGGTAGCCACACAGTTTAAAGATTGCGTCAGTCGCACGACAAAGGGGCACCTTCTGAATAACAAGCTTATTACGAATGTTCCAAAGCGTCTAGGCAAGAACCCCTACGCACAGCCATCTAATATGGCGGTAGCGGGCAGGGCAGGCGTTAAGCTCAGCAAGCAGGTCGGGGAAGTTGGTATTACACCACTGTCCACCAACCGTTTCATGGAAGCAGGCCCAAAGGAACTGGGCAGAGTGGCACGAGAAAAAGATGTGGTTAGCATCCTCAACGGTGCCACAGATAGGGCACATTCCATCACCCGGGCCATTCCGCTTGAGGACCTCAACACCAGAGGGGAGCCGGCCACGGATCCATTCCATAGGAAGATCCTGATCTTCAGCGGAAGACGGATATCCCAGATCAGGCTAAATGGTTCCGGGGCCGACGAGGGTGCAATGGCACCGTATAAGGACTTCGTGGAGAAACGCCCGGAAGGCTCGAGGTGCCAGGACAGGACGTCCCGGTCCTCCGCCACCTCCATCGGCAGCAGAGCAATGTCCTGGAGGAGGGAGTCCCAGGCGGCCACCTCAGGGGGACCAAACGGGCGCCGGAAGGCGAGACGCCCTAAGTCAATAAGGGCCGTCTCGACCGAGACTCGAGGGTCAACCGCAATGGCAAATAGCTCAGGGAAACGCACCGCCAGGGGGGCGTCCCCTAGCCAACGGTCGAACCAAAACAGGGTCGAGGCTCCGGAGCCAACAGATATAGAGGTGCCAATGCGTAGTACGGGTAGGAGCTGGATCACAGACTGCCAGAACTGGGAACCGCCCGTACGTTGGCAAAAGGCGAGAGGCTGGCCACGAAGGTATTTATTGCGGATGATGGTGAGCCAGAGGCCTCCCTCCCCGTTGGCAATAAGCCACAGCCAGCGAGTCAGGAGGGCAATGTTCATGCGTCGAGAAGAGAGGATCCCAAGACCCCCCTGGTCTTTTGGGCTTGCAAATGTCGGACCAACCCATCATGTGGTACTTCTGTTTGCCATCCTCGCCAGCCCAGAAGAACATCGATTGGTATTTGTCCACCTCCTAGTGGAGGGTCTCATGAAGGCAGTAGAAGCTCAAGAGGAACCAGAGGAGGCTCGCCAGCGAGGAATTGATAAGGATCACCCTGGCGGCCTTCGACAGCCAGCGGCCCCTCCAGGGTTCAACCCTGTGCTGCATCCTAGTCACCGTCGGTCGAAGATCCGCGACGGTGAGTCTGGAGTCACTAATGGGCACCCCCAAGTAAGTGGTGGGGAAGGTGCTCAGGCGGCAGTTAAGCCGGTCAGCAATGGACAAGGCTTCGTCTGGGTTGTAGCCAAGGACCATCACTTCGCTCTTGTCGAAGTTAATGGTGAGTCCGGACATTTGTTGGAAGCATAGAAGAAGGAACTTCAGGTTGGCGATGTCGGAAGTGGAGCCTTCAACCATGATAATGGTGTCGTCCGCATACTGGAGGAGGGAGACCCCTCCCGCACCAACAAGGTGAGGAACCATGCCCCGAATATGGCCGCAGGCCTTGGCCTTATCCAGGATGACAGCAAGGGCATCGACCACCATGTTAAAGAGAAACGGGGAGAACGGGTCTCCTTGGCGCACCCCGCATAAGGTGGGGAAGTAGGGCCCGATCTCACCGTTAATGTTGACCGCCGTCCGGCCGCAGGTGACGAGTTGCATAACCCGTGTCACCCAACGGTCGTCGAAGCCTTTCCGAAGCAAAACTTCCCAAAGGAAGGGCCAGTGAACCGTGTCGTAGGCCTTGTGGAAGTCGAGTTTAAGGAACACCGCGCGGAGGTGTTTCGCTCGAACTTCGTGGAGGACTTCGTGGAAGACTAACACCCCATCCAAAATATATCGGCCTTGTATGAAGGCAGACTGGTTGGGGTGGGTAATAGAATCTGCAAGCAGGGTCACCCTATTGGCGTACCCCTTGGCCAGGATCCTGAAGATCACGTTGATCATGGTGATGGGACGAAACTGGCGGATGTCCGAGGCCCCAGGGACTTTAGGGATGAGAGTAATGATCCCATAGTTCAGGCGCCCCAGGTCCATGGTCCCAGAGAAGAACTCACCGAAGAGGGCCATGACCTCCGGCTTAATGGTCTGCCAGAATGTTTTAAAGAACAAAACCGGCAGTCCATCCGGGCCCGGGGCCGAGGAGGAGTTCATTCCTTTGATCGCCGTAAGGACTTCCTCCTCCGAGAAAGGTGCCACTAGAGCGCATTGGCCTCGGCGGAGACAAGCTGGTCTCCCGACCAGGTATCGGGGGCCAGTGTAGCCCCACCCCGAGGGGTGGAGGTAAAAAGGGCTTTATAAAAGCCATCTACGTGCGCGCGGATGTCCGATGGACGAACAAGCTGAGTGTCATCCGCCCACAAGGAATGAATGGAGTTGCGGCGCAGCCGGCCGTTGGCAATCTCCTGGAAGTAGGCCGTGTTGGCGTCGCCCTAAAGTACCCAACGTTGGGTGCCGTGCAACCGCCAGTAGGCCTCCTTGTCAGAGTAGATGGCCGAGAGCTGGTCCTCGAGATCGTATCGCAACATCCACTCATCCGAGGAGATCCCGGACATGTCTGCCCGGGCGTACAGGGCCTGGATATCGCTTAAGATGGCCTTCTTGCGCTCACGAATATCCTGGCCAAGATTCGCACCCCAGCCCTTCATAAATTGGCGGGCTAGCTTGGCACAAAACTGCCAAGAGTCGACCGTGGACATGGAGCAGTGGGGGGAGACGCGCGCGGCGGCCCACTTGGCCGCAAC
>NC_057800.1:46268257-46271054 GCF_018294505.1 Triticum aestivum
ATGGTCAGATCCGATCCTGGTAATAGCCTGAACTGAGGCCAGGGGGCATCAAAGCTCCCAGTCCGGGGAAACTAAGACGCGGTCCAGGACAGACTGTGTCGGGTTCGCCTGGCGGTTAGTCCAGGTGAACCGGCCCCCCGTGCGCTCTAGCTCATGGAGGCCAAGCTCCGCGATGCAATCGTTAAACAACTGCATCCAGGGGCGATTAACCCGGTCGTTATTCTTCTCATCCGGGGAGCGGATGAGGTTAAAGTCCCTTCCCACCACAACGGGAAGAGAGGACGCAAAGACCTTCTGCTGCAGCTCGGCGAGGAATGTCGGGGAGCGGTTGTGATCTGTCGGTCCGTAGACGATGATGACCTCCCATTTGAAGTTGAGCGCACGCTCGAAGATCTCCATACTGACGAAGAACTCGCCCCGATCCATACCTCCCACCTCAAAGGTGGCATCCTTAACACCTAACAGGATGCCACCTGATTGGCCATTGCTCCCACTAGAAGGGAGCCAATGCCACGCGAACAGGTGGGAGCTAAGCCCGTCAAGCTCGGGGAGGCAAAAGTCCGTGCGCATGGTTTCCTGAATGGCTATGATGTCAATGTGCTCGTCCCGGATGTACTCAACAAGCTGGCAGCGATGGCCGTCATGGCCGAAGCCGCGAATGTTCTAGAAAAGGGCGTGCATCTAAACCGCCATGGAGGGGCTGCTTGACCCCAGGACGGTGGAAGCACTGCGGGCTCGAAGAGCGGCAGTGCGAGAGCGAGTGCGGCCCCGAATCTCCTCGGCCGGCAACTCTGAAGGCTAGGGTGCCGGGGTGCGGAGGAGGCGTGCCCGTGTCTCGGCAAGTTTCCCATCGAGAATCTCACGGGCCTGAATAGCCGCAATCAGCTCCAAAGGGGGGCCAACCTCCCCCTGAAAACTATGGCCGAGTCACGGGCCACCTTGGCAAGGCGGCCAAGTGGAACGGCTTCGAGAGCAGAGAAAGAGCAACTGGAAGAACTAGAAGGGATGTCGGTCGCACCTGTCTCGAGGTTCCGGGCCGCAGCCCGGATCTCTGCCCGCTCGGAGATGGACGGCGCCGGGAGGCCGGGCGGGCGGTCCGCGTCGAGCCGGGCGCTGCGGCGGGAGGCCGTCACCGGGGTCGACGAGGCCCGAGCCCGGCGGATGTAGGACACCGAACGAGGCGGGTGAGGGGCGACGGGGGTGACCACCTCCCCGGAGGTCACCAGCAACAGGCGAGTCGGGGAAGCAGATGCCGGGAGGGATCAGACGGGCACCAGACACCGCCTGAGGGGAGGGCGGGTCCAGGGCCGGTGGATCCAGGACCGGCGCGTCGACCACAGGGGCTGGGGAGGTGGCCGGGGGGGAGGCGGGTGGCGGCTGCGCATCCGCCCCAGATGGGTCCAACAGGGGGGACCCGAGGGGGGGGAGGCACCGACAATGGCGAGGCCGGAGGCAGCAGAAATGCCGAGGTCGGAGACGGGGGGTCCGTGGCCACCACTGGAAGAGCACACGGCGAGCGCGGCGAAGATGCCGGGAGGACGAGGAGGCTGACGCTGGAGATGTCGATGAACTCGGCCGAGGAGGAGGGAGAGGGGGCAGGCAGCGTGGAGGTGGCGGCCTCGGAGGGGAGGGCCAACCCACGGTACCGGCCCGCACCCGAGTCTCCCCGCCCCGGGGGAGGAGAGGGGTCCCGAGAGGGGGAGCGGCTGCGGCCGGAGTGCTCGTCGTCGTCCTCCGGGTCCTCGTGGTGGGAGGGGCACGGCCGGCGGTAGTGGGAATCGTCGTGGGAGTCCGCGCCGCCCCCACCGAAGTGATCTGCAGCGAAGTGGCGAGGACGGCCGACGTGGTTGTGGGGCTCGGGGTAGATCTTGAGGTCGAATCCCTGGTCGTTGAAGAACACTCGAACTGTGGCACGGAGGGGGGAGGAGTCCAGACACTTGACCTTGACGCGGACCTCCTCCTCCTTGCGGAGAGAGAGCTCGTCCACCACCACCACCTTGCCCAGGAGCTTAGACATGCTCCGGATCACCTTCTCGGAGCGGGCGATGTCGGGGAGGCCCGCTATGAGAATCCAAGCGGTGTCCATCACGGCAACCGCCTTGGGATCCAATAGGGGCTCAGAGATGTTGACGACGAGCTTGTTGAGGGCGAGGGTGATGTCGTCGCTACGGGTGCAGAGGCCCGGGCTGAGAGCGTCGGGGAAGACCACGGTGAAGGGGTTGTCTGAGGTCGGGGTCACCTGCCAGTCCCAGACACGACGGCAGAGGTGGTTAAGCTCCGCTTCGATCATCTCAGGCGAGGCAACCCCGGCCCCCACGATGGACACGACAACAAGGAGTGAAGGGGACAGAGGGGGGACGTCTTCCACCTCGATGTGGAAGAATCCGAGGCCCTCGATGTCGTGGCCGTACATCATGAGCTCCCCAGTCATCGGACGGTCGGGGCAGAGAACCGCGGGATGGCCCGATTCCTTGCAAAGGTAGCACATCGGTGGGTTGGGGCAGTCAACCTGGAAGTGGCCAGCCTCACCACAGTTGAAGCATGGAGGAAGGTCACGGGGGGCCTCAGAGATGAGCGCGCCCGAAGACGCGGGTGCGAGAACCGCGTTAGCGGGGGTGCGGGCAGCACCCCGCTTCTTCTTCTTCTTGGCGCCTTGGCGGCCACGGGCCCCGGGGCCCCCGCTGCCCGGAGGATGGCTCGGCTGGGACCGAGGCGGCTGGTATCGGCGGGTGGCCGCAGTGTCAGAGGGCTCAGCCCGAGGAGGGGGCGACGCGGGGTGCTCATGGCGACGAGCGGG
>NC_057800.1:46272470-46272999 GCF_018294505.1 Triticum aestivum
GGGAAACCCTTCTGGAGCCAAATGCCTCCCCGGGCCGGGGGGAGCTGGGCCGCCACGCGAAGGTAGGGCCGGCCTGCAGATCCCAGGCCTCGTGCTCGGGCTGGCCACGCTAGGAGGGGGGAGGGAGCAGGCCCAGCTGACGGCCAGGGCCTGACAAGGCGTGGCCCAGCCCAGGTGCCAACCCCTCACCCCCAGCTAGGGTTCTAGCCGCCGCCCCCGGTGACGAGGACGCGGCGGACGGCCGGGCCGGCGGGCGAGGGGCCGCGAGGCGGCAGGGGGACGGAGTGCAGCAGACCCGGGAGGAGCCGAAAAAGGCGATGAAGGGTCGGAACGGAGCGCGTTGGGAAAGCAGCGGCACGCCGGCGGTCGAGGGCGACGGCGGGACGACCGGCCGATGCGGGGCGGGCCAGGTGGGGACCTTCCAGGAGGCCAGGGCAGGTCCTCGGTACGCCCGACCGGCCACGCCCCAATCGGAGGGGCGCCGGCGTCGGCGGCCTTCCCCAATCCCAGCCCCAAAGGACGCACCTTT